>NC_051183.1:70428997-70481704 GCF_013339695.2 Rhipicephalus sanguineus | reverse complement strand
CGCCCGTGCACGCGTGTTTATCTCGTGAGGGGGGCGGTTTGTACATACCTCTTGTGCTTTCACCTCAGTTTGCGTAGAAGTTACACAGTGCACGAAGGTCAATTCGCTCGCTGCAGCGGCCGCGTTTGCGAAATGAGTTAGCTGCTAGCTAGAAGAGCCAAAACAGGGGCTTGTTGCTTGTGCATAGTGGACACTTACAGCGCACT
Source organism: Rhipicephalus sanguineus (assembly GCF_013339695.2). Lineage (NCBI taxonomy): Eukaryota > Metazoa > Arthropoda > Arachnida > Ixodida > Ixodidae > Rhipicephalus > Rhipicephalus sanguineus. The sequence goes on along the minus strand of NC_051183.1, from coordinate 70,481,498 downwards.
GCTCAAACACAAAGGAGTAACAATCGTGACAGTTGTTAGTTCGCACTCGTCCTGTGTATACCTGGGCGTTCTTTTTTGTGCGTCTTTCTTCGTGTTTCATTAGTGCGCTGCAGGTGTCGAGCTGTGGTAGTTAATTCGCGCTCGTCTCGTGTGTATTGCTTTCGTGCGTCCTTTGTGCTTGAGCAGCGCGCTGCAATTTTCAAGCAGCTTGCTGTTCTTCTGTCCCGCCACGGTGGTGTAGTGGTTATAGCGCTCGACTGCTGACCAGAAGGTCGCAGTATCCTATCCCGGCCGCGGCGGTTGCATTTCGATGGAGGCGAAAATGTTCGAGGCTCGTGTACTTAGGTTCAGGTGGAAGTTTAATAACCCCAGGTGGTCGAAATTTCCGGAGCCCTCCACTACGGCGTCTCTCATAGTCATATCGTAGTTTTTGGACGTCATACCCCAGATATTGTTATTATAATAGTGGCTAACCACTAATTCCTGCCACGAACCTTGTTTTTTCACAGTGAGTCTAATCTGAAGGTCAGTGGCGTCTCCTTCTTATACGTAAACCATTTTACGTGTCAGCATTTCTCTCGGTGTTCGCCCAAATTCCAGAAGGTATGTTGCGCATGCAGTCTCATCAAAAATATTTAGCGATGTTATTCGCAAGGGCCTTCGGAGTGCTGCGGTAGAAGCAAGAGCATCCTCAACTGAGCGTGCAGATAAAAATGCTCTAAAAAATTTTGCCTTTATCAAATCATATATTAATTTGACTGAGAGGGAGAGAAAGAGAGAGAAAGCTCTTTAATGAAAAACAGAGAGTTCTGCCGGCGTATATAAAGGCGCTTGCATGCTACTCCGTATAGGGGAGGAGATTTAGTACAGGAAGGCCCTATGAGAAGGAGGAGGGCAGGAAAGGAGAAGGAAAAAAAAGAAGTCAATGTGATTGTGGTATCTAGTACATGTCACAACGTAATGATGCTGATGTAAGTTAAGTTACAGTTTTTAAGTTCGGCGACAGTGATAGTTATGGACTGAAAACGTTCCTTTATACGTCAAAAATCTTGGCCGTTGGGACACCAGCACCGATAGCGAGCACCTTATTGTGAAGAAAGCGGCACTGCACAATGTGTGTTCAATTATGGGGGAAAAAGTGACGACACCAACCTAACGCGTTAAAACTATACCCTCGTGGAGCGCAGACAATGTCTGTACAGGCATAGTGTTTTGGTATAAACGATGAATATGCGAACAAATACGCACATAGCCTACGCCATAGCCGGCATTCTTGCTACTTTGTCATAGGTGAATATTTCTTAGTAGATTCAAAGTAAGACGACACATGTATGACGACACTGGATTTAATACGCTGTAATAACGGCAGCGAATCCTGCACGAATGAAGAGAAAGTAGCCTCAGATGAAGGTGCGCTGAGATTTCGCCAACATGCACCGGAATCACGTCGACAAAATTGTGACAGTCCAAGTGCAATAACGTGATGAAGAAAAATGTATAACGACTATACAAAGACGGCGAATATTGCCACGTCCACTTCTCTCTTTACCCCTCGCATGAGGAAGATACTTTCTTGTCCTCGGGTATGGCTGCGTCAGCGTGTCGGAACAGTCTGCTCATCTCTTCCGCGTACAGCACCACGTTCTCGTTTGGAAGCTGCACACGGGTTTCCAGCAGAGCTTCGGCCCTCTCCTTGCGGACGACACTCGTGAATGTGGCAAGGAATCTTGTGCGAAAAATGTCCCACGTTGTGAGGCTTCGCTCTTGGTTTTCGAACCAAGTTCGGGCAGAGTCCTCCAAGGCGAAGTAGACGTGTCTTAACTTCTCTTCATCGGTCCATTCGTTAAAAATGGCGACGCGGTCGTACTTCTCCAGCCAACTTTCCGGGTATTCAGCAGATGATCCATGAAATGTCGGTGGTTCCTTTGGGCGCTTTAGCAGCACGGGTGCAGGCGGCATGATTGCTGTCATTGTCGCTGTTGTGTTGGTCATGGTCGGGGTCTTCCTGGTCTTGTCGGGTAAAGGCTCGTATTCTGGAGGTAGTCCTTGTTGCCTGCGGCTTGCTCGCTGCTCGGGGTAGGCATCGATATCTTCGTTGCGGCCCGGACTGGGTTCACGGCGTGACGGGGGTGACCGGAACATGAGCGAAGCAGCACCTCCACCAGATTTAACGGGGTCGTGACGTCGACGAAGACAACAGCTGGCGTGGTCAAGATGAAACTCTTTATTTGGCCGAACTTGTGGCCGGGAAACGAAAACTCAGACTACAGAAATACACGCTGTACACTGATAGCGGCGAACTGGGCGTCGGCCATCGAACAACTGACAAGCGGTCAAGCGCGTCGACTTTTATACAGGCGCTATCGAACTGTCCAGCGATATCGCTCGTGGCGGCGTTATCTCTCGACAAAGCTGGAACATTCGCCGCGGTGGCTGCATTTTCAATGGAGGCGAGAATGTTTGAGTCCCGTGTACCTAGATTTAGGTGCACGTTAAAGAACCCCAGGTAGTCGAAATTTCCGGAGCCCTCCACTACGGCGTCTCTCATAACCATATTTTGTGTTTAGGACGTTAAACCCGATATATTAATTTTATTTTGGCAAATCATAGGTTGAATGCTGAAAGGAGGTAGTTGCTGGCCTACATAATCAACAAAACTACAGAAGTTATGGTGGAGCCCACTAAACTGCGCAATTTTAGTATCTGATGTGTTGGTTCCGGCTTCGTCAAGATTTCTTGTTAGTGGAGAGTACTGAGATATTCAATGTCGGTTCTTGTTACACTAAACTTGCTTTCAGGGATTGTTAAAAGGGCGTTCAACAAGCGAGGTCAATATGAACTGCGCGAATGTTACAGGCAGCGTAAATACATGTGACAGAAACGAGTGCAATGGACGAGAAGGTGTTAGCAGATTGCAGAGTTAAAGGTCGGCGGTTGAACCCAACTAGATATTTACACCTAGCACAAGGATGCTCGTCACACTAGGTTCCCCACTGTAGCGAGTGGTCCAATATGCGTCACCTAGTGGTTGGCTCTTTACCCCACGCTCCACCTCTCTCCACAATCACCGTATTATGTGCATGCCTCTCTTGAGAAAAAAAAAGTTAATATTCCTTATATGTACCACGGGCAACGTACTGTTGATTTTAATATGTCCATGTTTGTGTCCTTCGAATTCGTTATGCTCTTGATTTGTGGGATCTGCACAAGGTTTCAGTTGGTCTGTTTGGACACTATGGGCATGAACACAAAACAGTTCGCCCTTCTCAGAATTGCTGTGTGTATCTTAGCCTGAGCTCCGAAAAAAAGTACCTTCGTGTTGATTTGATGCCCGATGTCTGGATATCTAATGTACCAAGCCGTAGGCAACGCACCGCTGTGATTCAGCATTAGTACAGGAAGCACACCTGAGCTCACCCATCTAGAAAAAAATCAGCTGTCACTTTAATCTTTTGCATAACCGTGTATTCTTTCATGCGTTCTTTTATGTTCTGCTTATGACGAATTCTATTGGGGGAACAAGATAACATAAAAGCATGCTGGATATTTGCTTTTCAGAGCCGGCTTCCTTCAGCGGTCAAACTAGAGTAGAAGCACTGTCATCCAGTGGCAGAGGAAGATCAGATTAACTGCATCGAGAGCAGCCAGGGGTAATATGATCTGCTCTCGCTTGAAAAGTGGAGTAATAACGAAGTAACGTGAGTTGTAAAAGTAATGTCCTGCTCATTAGATTCGTTTTTATGTTGGTTCGTCCGGCGGCAGCCACGTGCAGTATTACTTATGTGATGTTGACGTCGTTTGAAGAAACTAAGACTTGCAGGGCTTTTGCGTTAGACAGCACACGTGATTTGCCTCATATATTGATAGAAAGGCGCCTATAAAAGGATGTGATACCTGCACAAGGCTAATGCTAAAAAAGATTTTTAGTAGGGAACAAGGCAATTAAAGCTTTTGCGCACTAGCTGATGTAGCATCATTTAGTTACTGCAGAAAAAGTTCTACAAATATCAATAAAATTGCTGCACTTTATCGCGGCGATGGCTTTATGGCGTGGATTCTATAGACGAAATGTCCTGAGTTAGGCTTCTGTGAAGCAATCTATAGTTAATTGACGCTGTGAATTACCAAGTGAAGCAGACTTTGGCTTCTCGTATTGCGCAAGGTTGTCACCTGTTTATTCAACGCGCAGTACTGCCTTCTGAATGCCCATTAGTACACATTAATCTTTACTGAATGCGCTTAGTGCGCAGCTGCACATTAGTGTGCGGCCGCCCACAGTATGTATGTATCAATACACAACAGGTATTCAGTTCTCGTCTGCCTTAGTTATAGTTTGAAATCGCGTGCACAATTAGAGTACCGAATGATTTCGAATGCTGGAGTGCCTTTAGGTAATCCTTTATTATGTTGGTGGGGCATGCCTTGCGGTAGATTTGGCGACACTAGTTCCTTGATGCACTGCACTGAGGCATTTGATTTTCTGCAAGAACTGCGACACTCAGTGATCAAAGTTTCATGTTTTCAATTGTCCCGCATGGCTTGTTCCTTCCCATAACCCATTGCTTTGTGTCAATGTGGCTGGTTTTGGAATCATTTAATCTGATCCTCCAAACCACGGGGGACCCTTGCCTGCATTGCAGCTGCAAAACGCGTCTCATCTTTTGGGTTTTCTGACACCCCCATCTCAAGGCGCGCACCATCATAGCTTTCGGCTTGTCTGGAAATCCCGTTGATCTCGTTGCAATAACTGGGGTATCACCTGAACACCAACAGGCGAGCTAATCGCGAAATCCGAAACAGGAATCTCTTCTGGAAAAGAATCTTCTGCGTCATCATTCAACTGCACGGGCATTGTTTGTTCAACAGGCGAGTGCACCATGCCGTTATTTGTGTCACCTAGTGCCCATGTCTGTTCATTTACCTGCAGTCGGTTAAGTCTTCCAACCTCTTCGTTCGGCTGCGAGTTTCGCCGCCAGCTTTGCTCACGGGGCACTATTTTGTTGTTCAAACGAAGTGGAAATTCCGGCATGATATCGTTATCAAGACCATGGGACTTCCACGGCATCCGCTCCAGATTCTGGTGAATATGTCTATTGTTTCCAATATGCGCATTATAAGAGACGTGTTGGTTCGTGCGGGGCAGCGATTCAGCAGTCCAACTCTCCGGAATCAACGGCGGCTTTCGCTGAGGAAATGGCCGTACTAGTGCAATATTTGGGCTGCTGGACGACCAGTGTTGCTGATTTACTGTATTTATCGCGGTGTTATACTGTTCCGATGGAACAAGATGTAGACTCTGTGAACGTGCTTCAGTATCCAACCAGTGCGGTGTGGCGCTGTGCGGACGGGATAGAGCCATTCCGTCATTCCTTTGGCTTGGTGGCCATTCTTCTTCAGCACCAAGTTGATAATTTTCTGGCATTACTTCCATATTTGTATGTTCTGGCCATCTATGATTCAGAGGCACTGCTATCTTCACGGCACTCCAGCTTGGCTTTGTGACGAGGGGTGCTTGCACAGCTGGCGATTTCGACGGTTCCTGCTGTAATGTGTTCGGGGAGCCTATATGACCGCTGTTACCAGGCACAGATGACTGGACAGGTGGCTGTTTCCCTGCGATTATATGTAAATTACTATCAGCAAAAACAGTTTTGATGTCGGTCAATGCGCCGCACAGAACATATATTTCCAGTATTTGCAGTGGAATTTTTGTAGTATTGGATGTTCTGCGCTCTTTTATATTACCTTGGGGTGAAATATGTTGTGTATATTATCATATTCCAACCATTATACCTTCACATCTTGCACTTGAGTTTAGATATTTATTGCCGTATATAGTGGTCGCGCTTAACTACAGATATCCTGCGTTGGTTTCTTATTTGCACGCCGTATATTGCCTCGGCTAATCTATTCAGCAAATTCCAGTACCATTGTCATAATCGAATATGTGACAATAAAATAGAGTAATGAAGTGAATGAAACCATTTTCTTTCTATTATTTGATGTTTTTTTACACAATTTCTATAGCACCTTCGCAATAAGGAAAATATTTATGATTGTTGTTATCTTACACCTATTAGTTTAAGTTAAAGTTTCGTTTCATTTTTACTGTCGCGTCTCGCAGGGAGAATATATTTCATAGCGTACACCAATTTCGCGTTAGCGTAACTCCACGAAAACCTTACTGTCACACTTCGCGATATTATATGGCCATATAATTTATCTATCAATTCCTTGAATAACAGCAAAATACTTTATAGACTATATAGTACGTTCTTTTTACTTCCGCGTCCCGACTTTCTAGGCGCAACACTGTATTATCATTATATTATATTATCACAATATTATCTCAAACGCTGTTGTAAATGCAGCCCTTATAATATAGTAAGACTATGGAACACTCGTGATCATCACCTAAATTGAAGTTGGATTATTAGAGGCGCCACATTATGCCCTGTGCGTTTTCGTGAAGTCCCGTCATAGCGCCACATTTTGATGAAATTGGAAAAGCAAAGGCGGATGTTTAGTTTAAGTTCCTTAGTTTATAAATACACTCTGTGTGCATAACAAGATATTTGCTTACTGCTTCTGCAGCTTTTCTTGCATGTTGATGCCAACCTAAAGGGAGCCCCTTCGAAACATGTAGATTCGCAACTGCGTTTTCTAGTATTGTAGTAATACTTCAGGGATGAGCAGTTGGTCTCGGCACCGGTGATGAGTATACGGCATCTCAGATCTTCAGCAAGGAAAGACATCAATGTTATCAATACACAGAAGCGCAGGATCGAAGTCTACAATAGAGCACCAACATTGCGAAGTTAAAATAAACACACTTTTAAAGGAGGAGGGCTAGTTATATCACATTTGTGAAATTTCTAGATCAATGACGAATTGTAGGCGTTTTTCTTCCAGTCTCATTACTACCTTGCCGCCCTTGACCAAGTTGACCGCATTAGTTTGATATGTCCTTTTCGTTGCCCTGACTGTTTCGCAATTGTCTTTTCGCATACATGCAACATCCAGCCTTTATCTTATTCGAAAACTATCCTGGAATCGACCGTTTGACTGCTTGGTCCGTTATTGCTATTTAGACGTTTTGATAAACCCTGCACTAAGTTCATCTTGCTAGGATACCGCTATGAATGCTCGCAATATGAAGATTAGCAAAAATGCGTTTGGTACGTAAGCGTGAGGTACTGGAAAATGTTAAGTAGTAGTTACCACAGTCCTCGAAAAGAAAATTATATGACCAGTGAATTTTTCCCTCACGGATATCAAGGACAGTAACATGGAGGCAAGATTGAAAGCTTGATAACTTACTGACCTTGGCGTAAACGGTTGAATTTAAACTTGGCGGTTACGGGAAACATGAGTTATTACTAAAAGCCATGTTGTTTGTTCCCTCGTAATTTGCACATGATGAGGCCTCTTAGTGAGGAGAGCAAAATCTTAGCACATGAAATGTATATCATAGCAGGAAAACCAGGATTAGCGGCCTTACCTAGTGTCCATGGCTTCACTGCAGCTGAGATGGCAAAGAGTGCTAAAATGCTGATCGCCCTATGGGTCTTCATGTTCTTTAGCTCTGTCCCCTACTGCATCTGGGACAATAATGTAGCTTTGTACTGAAACACAACATTTTCGTAAAAAAATTACACATAACAGATTGTTCCTTCGTGGAGTTTCAAGCTGTATATAACGCAGGAGAAGTCGCCGAATGCTTCTGTATTTAGATATTGTTTGAGAATCGAAAATGGCTCTTTCTCGAAGCCAGAAAAGGGCGTCGGCATATGGGACAATGCTCCATAACCTACGTATTTTGTGCGCGCTTCATGACCAAATGCAAGGTACACAATTGGATGTATCGGTTCTCGTGCAGAAGCGCTGCTACGGGTAAATTGACATTCTAGTTGCTATACTCAACCCCGTCGTAACTCTGTATCACCCTAATTTGTTAACTGTTATGGCTTTAATATTTTTATAAGAACTTGGAGATAAGTTCACTTAGTAGGGGCGCTTCAAACGTAGAGCAGATAAAAACATGAAAACAAAGGAACGCTTCGAACGTACTTGAGATAAAACGAACGAAAAAAGCTAATTAAGAATATTCAGTAATAACCAGGCGTGCCTATGCCACTGCTGTCGCATTTGTATGTTACAACGTAGACAAAACTCACAGCTTCTTAAAAATTAAATGGCTTGCCTCAGCATCTTTTCCAGACGCTTTAGCAATGAGCACAATGCATGTGAACATGCGTATCTCATAAGTTACGCTTGCCAGTTACAATGCGTTTACGTAAAAGACCCCAGGTGCATTTCTTTGTTCAGCGACACCAGCGCGAGTTATTTATTTTTGCAGAATCCGAGCGAAAAGGCTTTATCCTGCACTTCCCAGCACCTATATATATATATATATATATATATATATATATATATATATATATATATATATATATATATATATATATATATATATATATATATATATATTTGAAATTCACGCCTTCAGCCAACGCTTGCAAGTAGCGTTTTATATAGAAAAGGATACAGCGCACTTCTGTCAAAATGTATGCACCAGAATAGGTGAAAAATTCTTAAGCAAGAGATGTAGCTGGAGCCCCGTTCGTCATTAGAGAAATTTGGCAAAGATGAGTGCACTTGCCGAAATGTTGGCTAAAGAAGCATCGCGTGTTCAACAGCTTTGTATCACTCCAAACTGCCGTATTCAACTGAACTTCTGCCTTGTGCCAATGTGCGCCAGAATAGTAACAATTCGCACTTTTGAAAAACGAGCCAACACTGCAACCACAATTTAGGCTGGATAAGCGCAACTATCCCAACTGCTGTTATGCAACCGTTGATGTAATACATTTATTCGCGATCAGCGCCGCGTGGCGGCTACCTGGTCGTCGTTGCAGAACGTTTGTGAGTGTTTTGCTGCAATTACCTCCGCGGAAATGCTGCCATCCGAAGAGAACCCAATGGCGACCATCATTCAGACAATGAAAGCAACCATGCTAGGGTTCCAGAAGCCGACCACTCCGCTGTAACAAACTTTCGCAGCCATACACTCACGCCTAACGAACATGGAGACAAGACTCGAATCCATTGAAATCACTGTAAGCAACTCCGTAGCCGGTTTATGAGCAGTGACAGCTGCCGCAGACTCGACTGTACAGTGATGAAACCGAGCATGGCTAACGCGACAGCTGGCATAGCCAGCAAGTGTCCTCTCAGTCGTTGGCCCCGCACATAAGACTTACAACCCCCTTAATTGACCCTCTGACAGATGCACCAGGCCAACAGCGTCTTCACTATACGACAGTGCAACTGCAGGCGCTACGGCAAGAATAAAGACCACCTGCTGCTACTTGTACAAGCAGTACAACTTCAAAGTAACGAAATCCTTCCAGACATCATTGCACACAAGAATCAACAGCTGCAATCTCAAACCTTGGCGAGATCGCTTTCCAACAACTCACCTGCCAGCACAATCATGAAGCCATAGTTAAGGGCACGCTCGTCTACAAGGGACTAACGGCAAAACCAGACGACTTAGAAAAATATGACGTGCCACACACACTCGTCGAGAGTCTTCCACGAAACCCTACGGATCATTCCCCCTTCACTCTCAACGTTTTCTGCGCGCCTCTGGCCTGGACCCACGACTTTCATCTGCAATTCTGAAAAGCCAGTTCGCTGAAACCGGGAGTTTTCAGTGCTAGATTTCCCGACTGAGCCCTCCTGTAAGCGAGCAGCCGAGTCAACAAACTGTGGCCGCCTAGACAGGACCTCGGTAGTACGCTGCTAAACGACCCACAGCAGTCGCCGAACCGCATAGAAAACAGCGTGCGTAGAGAAACGTAACGCGACCTCGCATAATGTAAAAAACATTGCGCAGGCCAGATGTAACGCCTGTCAACAAGCGGTCAGCGACCACTACATCATTGTCTTCACGGAACACAAGTAAAAAAGTACACAGCACCCTCGGTCGTTACACGGAGTTGCTTAAATTAAGAAACATCTGCGAAGGCCAAGACCCCCACCCGTATAACGAACTTCAAAGAATGGAAGGGCTCCATTAACGACCACGTTCAGCGCACAACACGCGTAATCAGGGCAGCTGACAAAACACCTGCCAAATGATTACGTCTCCTGTATATGTTAGATGCACACGCAAGCCTCCTGCGCAGCTGGCGCAAGCAACGACACAACACTAGCTTCGCCGCATGAATGCCCCTTGTCGGGAAATAGGGCAGCACAGCATCTCCCTAGCCTGCCAGCACTGGGGGCAGCTGCAGGGCGGCTCGACGGACAACAAAACAAGAAAAAGTGGTATCTGCTAAGCCACTTACTCTATCCTCAGAATTCATACATCCTTACGACACAGACTCAAGTGCCACGTCCGGAATACCATTGATTAAACTAAGGCCTTCTAAACTAATTGCAGATAAATATATCAAGCACACCCCAGAAATAACAACGTCACTGCCACATTACGAAGGCAAACCAAAACCCTTGAGCTGACATTACGGAAGCCGAAGGATATGCAGTATTTCTAAAGCTACGCACAACGTCGGCACCAACTCCAGGCAAAATCTCAAAGAAAACAATCCGAAATCTAGACGCCAGCTCAATAACGGCCCTCAGTGAATATTTCAACGAGTGGTGGGACGACGACCACGTAGCCGAAGAATGGAAACACGTAAAAAGATTATTAACACCAAACTCAAGAACGACAGATCTATCCAACTTTCCCCTAACTTGGATCACGTCCTTGCCACTTCCAAGAAGCGAGACCTTTTCTAGCCTACCATCCATCGATTCGACGTCTACCTATGCACTCAAGCCGCCCTAGTACAAAATCTACCACGATCTATTTTTCAAAAGGATCCGTCAGTGCAGACACGCAAAAATTGCTTGGCATAGACCTGTGCAAGGCGTTTGGTAACGGGACACTCCAAGCGATAGTACAACGTTTGGCAGCTAGAAGCTCCCGGGTAAAGCACCTTCAACTAGGAGTTCTTTATCCTACACGACATAACCATGAAAATTTGCCTGACTGACAGCAGCCCCAAGGGATTAACCCTGATTAACAAAGGCGCGCCACAGGGAGCTACCCTTTCGCCTTTCTTTCTTCTCCAACGTTGTAGTGAACCCACTCCGCTTCTATAGATCGCATCCTCAACCACTGACATACCCTATACCCGGACGACGTGACGCTATGGACCACTACCAGCTCGGACGGACATATCGAGTAGGCGCTGCGAAGGGTCGTCGACACCACGAATGAATGAACCACGCGAGCGGCGCTCGAGTGCTCAGTGGAAAAATCCCAAATCCCTCTGCTCCGCCCACCCGAGCACCATAAGGTCAAACACCAGCCACCACGAACCATCAGAAACAGGATTGTCGGATACGAAATACGGACAGTTAAACGCATGCGCGTTGTCGGCCTGCACGTCTAAACAGAAAAGAGCAACAACGTCGGGCTCGAGAGGAATACGGTGACCGACATACGGACATCCCGACTCTTGGCATGGAAACGCGGCACGAAATAACAGTAACTTCTCCAGCTGTTAAACGTGTTCGAAGTCACTATGATCACGTACTCCTAACCGTACTTACGACTACCGAAAACCGAAGAGAACAAGTACACAGACTAATAAGCACAGTTCACAAGATGGCCCAGGGCCTCACCTGCCCCGCATCCACCAGCCTTCTCTACCTCGGTATCAACAATGCACTTGCCGAACTTATCAAAATTCAACAAACCGCTCAGATCCAACAATTGCGTTTCTGTACGACTACATAATGGGTACTCGAACGCTTCGGCATCACCGCGTCATCGAGTGGACCGGACTTGACCTGGCTATAAATTCTCCTGGTAACACGCTTCATCATGCGGCCCTTGCCGAAGAACATGCTGGCGAGCATTCACAAGGTTGACCACCGGCCCGCGCCAGGGACCTACACAAAGCACACGGCACGGACACAAAGGCCGCTCCCATAGGCGGAGCACGATACTGCCACGCGCGTTTATTAGATGCGAAGCAGCTCTTTGACTCACGTGTGTAACGCCGTACGTTACGTGCGTCCGTACGAATGCGCCGCAACGCGTTCCCCTTGCCGTAGGTGTTGGAGCGTTGCCAAATAGGTCACGCCACAGCTTTGCGTTGACGTCACGCTCCCCTCGCACGCTTCCCTCGCAGGTGCGCCCTGACGTCACTTTCTTCCTTACCCGGAGCATGCTCGCCGTAGCGCGCGCCGCTGCCGGCTGCTCCACCCGCTCGCAACGCCTCTGAACGTGTCACTTCTCTCTCGCTTCACCCGTGGTAGTCAAGGAGAAACGCGCGCCTGCTACGGTCCAGCGCCCGTACCTCGACTCTGAAGAAACAAGGACTACGAAGTCTTGCCAAACGCTTTAATGAAACTTACACGAAACCCAACCCGCCTCCCCGTGTCTTTACGTTTCAAACAAACGTTTACTCTAGTAAACGCTACACCGAGTTTCGCTTCAAACCGTTCTTCCAGCACCCGCGTCGACGACCATTTCAACCGGATCAACGCCGTGCGCACCGCTGCTGCTTCGCATCCCATCAGGGTTCCCTTCGGGGAGATGGTCCAAGTTTTGCTTTTTGACACATTCGTGTTTCACCCACAAAAACTGTTAGCAACGCTCGGCGTAGACCGCGACGAAATGGTGGGAAGCTTCGCGATTGTTTGAGATCGTTCTGTTAAGATTATGCGCAGGAATAGCGAAGTTTATTCGAGATCTTACGCGAGCACCAGCGATAACGCTGAGGGGTTCGATGACTGACGTATAAAAGACGACGCGTTCCACCGATGATCAGGTAACGACGACCGACGACTGTGAATGCCGCTATCAGTGCACAGCGTGTATCGCTTGTACCTTGATTTTCATCTCCTAGGCACAAGTTCGCCCAATAAACAGTTTCGTCTTGAACAGCCCAGTTGCTTTCTTCTTTAGCGTCACAGCCACCTAGCACTACGCAGCTCCAGACAGACGTATGTGATTGTGGTATCAGTGAAACAAGACGTCTACCGCCATGAGTGTCGGCTGCATGCGAGCACAACGCCTAAGCGAGACCACAGAAGCCGCCATAGCCCTTGTCGCAATGAATGGCTTCAAAGTCGTCATCAGTTGCTCTACAACTGCCTTCATCTGGTTTACCCGTGCCCCCCCCCCCCCCGGCACGCATCCTCCGACATCTTCTCCTAGTGTCCTGCAACGCCCCAGGCAAGACCGGTATTAATACAATCTTATATATCTTCCAATTACCTACGATCGCATATTTTATATCTTGCCAATGAATAGAGCAACGTTAACGTTGCTCTATTCATTGACGAGATACTTAAGAAGTACTTTCTCGACATCATTATGTCGAGAAAGTGCTTTACTTGCGAAATAGATATCATGGGGAACGTATTTTTCGGTGTACAGGTTGTCCCACATAATTTGAGCCAAGACTTTGAAAATGAAAGTCACTTCAGAGGCGAATTGAACTTAACGTATACTGCTGACACTAGCCTATAGATACTCAGGCAATTTTTTATTTTCCCCTATAATATTTATTTAATTATTTTTATTTACTTGACTTTTTAATTATTGGCTGAAAACCCAAAATATGAACACTGAGCTGTAGAGCACTTTTAGAAACCACGCACTGAATTGTTTCATGTACGATACGTCTCGCGCTGTTATTTTTTCCGCGTCGTAAACAAAGCCCGCGAAATTTGAAAAGAAGCCACGTGACGGACGGCGAGCGCACTGCTATAGTGCTGCTCTCAAGCGTGCAACCGGTGAACGAGGTCGCCTGCGGCTGCCACGGGGAAGCGACAGGGTGTTTTGAAAGTGCCCGATGTTTGGGCGTCCGTTTTTCGTTGCATGACGGTGCAAATGCATGGTGCTGGCCGACCGCTCCCGCCGTGATAAAGCGGTCACGATTGCGAGGAAAAAATCACACAATCTCCCCTAAAGGGGACCACGAGGCGATGAGAAGCAGAGTTTCGGCATGTCGAGCCCGCGTTTCAGAGGGGAAGTGGAGAGGAGGAGGGGAGATGGAAGGGGAGAGGGGAGGGGAAGTTGAGAGGGAGAAAGTGGGAGAGGTGTAGGGGGAGGGGAAGTTGAGAGGGGGAATGTGGGAAATGAGGTGTATGGAGAGGGTTCGCGCATGCGCAGTAGGGGTGGTCACGCCGCACACCACCACCGGATTGAACTCCGCCATAAGATGCTTCGCATCTAAAAAAACTGGCAGTTTGATTCTGATTCATGTAGATAGGGCCAAACGCGACAGAACTATGCGGCAGAACTTGCAGCAGCCTCGACGGCTGCTGCAATCAGTTTGAACAAAAAGAGACCCCACAAAGCGTCTGCGTCGTTCGAACCATTCCTGACGAGTTGTATTTGTTCAGGTGCTCCTCAGACACTCGTAATCCTTCGTGCTCTGGACAGCAACGTTACATTGTTTTAATATGTGTAAGCAGCTGACATGCCGTACTCGAATGAGCAACGAGCGGATGTGGTTCTGGCCCTAAGTGCATCACGCGGACACATAAGGCAGGCAGTTAAGCTGTTTCAACGCTGGCATCCAGGTACGCGTCCAAGCTCAATGACCATTGTGCGTACACATGAAACGCTGAAAGAGAAAGGGACATTTACCACGAAACGGCACAAATCTTCAGTTTTGGGTGAGGAAGTGGAGAAGTATATCCTGTCCAAGTTTTACATTACATCAGGTACTCTAAAAAAAATGAGACAAATTTGCAAATTCATTCCCGAAACCATGATCAAGAACGTTACGAAAAATCTGATAAAGAGATGCCACAGTTGTATTGCAGCAGATGGCGACCTCTTTGGACATGTTTTGTAATCGCGGCCTAATTTTACGAGCACCTATCACTGAAAAAAAGTCTCTCGATGTCGTTCGCCCACCCACAGCCACCCGTGACTAGCTTCACGTCGTCGCCTCCTTTTACGCATCTCAAGTTCAAAAGAGAGAATAAAGCTTTTTTTCTTGTTTTATTTATCTGTGACGCTTATCTCGGCAGCACTCGGCCAGCAGCGTGCATTTGCACCGTCATTCAACGAAAGACGGACGCCCAAACATCGGGCACTTTCGAATCACGCCGTCGTTCCCCGTGGCAGCCGCAGGCGACCTCGTTCACCGGTTGCACGCTTGAGAGCAGCACTATAGCAGTGTGCTCGCGGTCCGTCACGTGGCTTCTTTTCAAATTTCGCGCGCTTTCTTTACAACGCGGAAAAAAAATAACAGCGCGAGACGTATCGGACGGGAAACAATTCAGTCCGTGGTTTCTAAACGTGCTCTACGGCTCAGTGTTCATATTTTGGGTTTTCAGCCAACAATTAAAATGTTAAGTAATAAAAAATAATTAAATAATTAGTTTAGGGGAAATAAAAAATAGCCTACCTATCTATAGGCTAGTGGGAGTAGTATACGTTTGGTTCAATTTGCCTCTGAAGTGCCTTTCATTTTCAAAGTCATGGCTCAAGTTATGTGGGACAACCTGTATACCAACAGTACAATTACTGTGTAGGTGATGTTATTCGCGCAAAATCACCCATTCTTTCAATCAGGCCTTTAATGGTAGCATGAATAAACACGAGATTGAGAACAAATTCAGGAGGTCCTGACCTATCGGGAAACTATGGGCAAGCGAAGCTTTGCGTCTTCGTGCCTAACGCACATTTTATTTCTTTCTTTCTTTCTTTCTTTCTTTCTTTCTTTCTTTTTCTTTCTTTCTTTCTTTCTTTCTTTCTTTCTTTCTTTCTTTCTTTCTTTCTTTCTTTCTTTCTTTCTTCTTTCTTCTTTCTTTCTTTCTCTGTCTCTCTTTGTTTCGTGCTTTCTTACTTACTTCTTTTCTTTCTGCCGCATTGCGCAATACTACTTCCTAACTGTTTCGTTCCTCCATGCCGGAAATTGGACTTCTAGCCTCGTGTTTAACAGCGCAACACTGTACTTACTGCAGACAAAAACGACGACCGTGCTCATATACAGTTAACAACAGAACGTGGCAACGTAAAATGAACAGTCCTCCCGACAAAAGATCACACTGCCATATCACAAACGGCTTATGGCCGACAGGTCCACGATCGACAGAACATCAATTATTGGAGAGCGGCACATAGACATACTCATATCGCCGTTCCCCAAAATGGGAAATGCTCATTTTCTTGTGTTACTGTCGAGTATTACACGAAAAAATAGTTACCATTGATATGCAGGAAATAATATCATGTTAACTTGTTTTTTTACATCAGTACTTACAGTCATTTTGCGCGAAACCATTCTCTGACTACATTGTAGTATTCCTATTACTAATGGTTGTTTGTTTTACGCTACTGCATTACTTTCCTACTGTAGAATATTACTACCCAATTTTTCTACCATTTCCCGTCTACCACTCTCCTCTGTAAGGTCCTCGGTCCTTAAGGTTACAGTAAAAAAATTAATAAAATAATTAATTTCGAGGGCCACCCGCCCTCGTGCTTACGGGGCCGGGGTTTTCGCTTAGGACCATAGGTCGGCAAAAAATGTGAAGCTCACTCAGACTCACTCAGGAAATATATTTTGCCCTTGGAGCTCACTCGGACTCAGACTCAGCAAAATTTTCCTCAGCTGGGCTCACTTGGACTCAGACTCACTAAAATTTTTCTCAGCCGGACTCACTCGGACTCAAACTCACCAAAATATTACTCACTCGGACTCACTCAGACTCAGACTCACGGATCTATCTGAGTGTGAGTGAGTCTGAGGGAGTCGACTCATGAGTCCGTTAGCACACAATTAGCTTTTTCAACCATGATGTCAACAGCAATATCTACCATAAATGGTGCTCTACTTGGCGCCTTTTAATCTCGTACCTTTATATATAGGTTATCAGTGGTTGCAATCCAGTAAGGGCATTTTTATTGAAAGAGATTACTCTCACGAGATAATTTTATCAAGAACAACCTGTGCACCTGCCCCCCCCCCCCCCTCCGCCTTTTCGTCACTCACTCCTCTGATCAGTAAATATTGAGCTGGCGTGAAAAAACTAGTGCTTTGAAGTATGTGTGAGCCGACAGGAGTATAAACGTGAGCCGATATAAGGCTGTTAATAACTCTGAAGTTGCTTAGATAGAACCATAAGTCGGCAAAAAAGTGTGGGGCTCACTCAGACTCACTCAAGAAATATATTTTGCGCTTAGGGCTCACTCAGACTCAGACTCAATGAAATGTTCCTCAACCGGACTCACTCAGACTCACGGAAATTTTTCACAAACCGGACTCACTCGGACTCAAACTCACCAAAATATTACTCACCCGGACTCACTCAGACTCAGACTCGCAGCTCGATCTGAGTCTGAGTGAGTCTGAGTGAGTCGACTCATGAGTGAGTTTGCCGACCTATGCTTAGGACACCTCCACCGAGTCCTGTGAGTTATAAAAGCATCGCTTAAAAGTCTGGAACGATGCTACCCGCTTGTTCTAAAAACACTGAAAATATGCCTTCCGTATTGAATGTAGGTGATTACGAAGGTGTAGATATCTGCTAGTTCGAACTAGCTTTAATACTTCGTCTTACACGCTAAACAGCTCGACTACAACGAAAACAGTACTAACAGATTCCTTGCTCATGTTCAGCAACGAACATTAAATGACAACCACAGAGGAGTCACACCAGAAACACTGTAGCGGGGCTCACAAATGAACAGCGAGAACTGTACAAATGCAAAATTGGCGGTGCTTCCATGTGTATGAAACATCGCCCACTGGTTAATGAGAGGGGGGGAGTAATATACGCTTTATTAGGAAAAGACTAATTCAAGTACTACACTGATGTTCCAGCTTAGTGCCTATTCTGCAAGTCACGTCCTGCTTTCTGATGAGCTTTCCATGACTTTTATTGCGTTCCCTGGGGAGCGCATCAACCGCGCGTCCAGTTATCAGCAGTTTATATGGGAAGAGATCCGAGGCTGTTCCTCATGACTTAATGCATGTCCGGGGGTTCTCATACCACGTTGGCATTTTCCGGATCAGCACCGCATGCCTGACAGCAGGGGTCTTAGCTGTATCTAATGCATTCACTGACGTTCGCAAAAAGGCTGTGTCCATAGCCTTGTCCATAGGACTGCCTGTTGCTTTGTATTGCTCTTTTCTGGTTGTGGGGAGAACACCATGTTCACTCTTAACTGCTCTAACCTTTCATGTATACCAGGTCGAGGTCTTTCTGTCCCGCAGCGCCCATCGAATCACGCCACCAGAAAAAAAAGGAAAGCGCAAGACTATCATGGGGTTTAAAAAAAAAGTGCTGCGTAACCATATGAGGTCGTGGTTTTGTTGACTGTTTAAAAAAAATCTGGCCTCAATGAACAGCGCCCTGCTCATTATAGATGAATTGTAATATTTAATACGATATTATTATCAGAATAATAATTATGTCTTTTGTGGCTTTTTTTTACAAAACAGTAAAAATATAACAGCCGCAAGTGACATGCTGTGGGTACACCATCTGTCTTTCGACTTCGCCATATTGCCCAGTTTTAACCGAGAGCCGAGAGCTCCATAAGTCCAAGGGGATAACATTTTTTTGGAAAAAAAAAGAATACGTGACGAATAAACTCATACTTACTCGACAATTTTTCGAATATACTTTAAGGCCCATATTCTAATGGACTCAGTGTTAGCCACTATATAAGTATGCAGTGCAAGTTCATTAGCATAGAATCTGAGAGCGGCTCAGGTTTTCATGCATGTGCAAACTTGCTTTGAAAATGCCCTTTTGATTCAGTGAACTTTTTGCCACGAATGCGAAGTTATGTGCATTGAAGCAGAAGCAAAACTAAATCTACCATATTTCTTGTCTTCCGACTTCGAGAATGAATATCTCAAAGTCATCGTACCTTTGCAAATTTCTTCAAACTGGATACGGGTTGCAAATTTTCTCTCCAGAAGTTCAAGTTTGGTACATGTGTCATTATGAATTTACGAAAGTGTAATTGGTAATTTTCCTAAAAATGCCAATAATATACTTAATCTGCTATCTCCATTACTGTCCGCCATTCGGATTAATCCAGCCCGGTGAAACCACATATGTCATCTGTCACAGGCGAGTTTTAAAACTTGCGTACTCTCCGAAAGGGCACGCAGTAAGCATATTGCCACACGCCCTGCAACACAAACAGCACGCAACGCAAACAGTAGAGTTAATTGTGGAACTAACCCAGCCGTTAAAGATAACGCTGGAACCTGCGATGCCAGAGCTGTAAAATGCGGACGCGCTTTACTGCTGATCAGATCATACTTAACGGCTGACATCTATCCTCACCGCTATCAGTGTACGGCGGGGATTGCTCGTAACTTTACTATTCATTTCCGGGGCACAAGTTCACCCAAATAGAGCGTTCCGTACTTCCCAGTCTTGCTGCAGCCTTATTCACGGTCAGAACCACGTGACAATATCTTTAATACGTGAAGGTTGCTCTATGGTAGTGATCCTTATCCGAAAGAGTCACTACCATGTGGTAGTGACTTTCCATGTGATAGTGTTTTACCACGTGGTAGGTACTTTCATGTTCCGCTCATTTCTTCGTCGTGCCTTTGGCGGCTCTCGCTTTGTCGTACCTCTCCTCCTTTTTTTTCTTTTTTTTTCTTTCAGCTCCCCTTGTCTCTGAAATGAGATGCCTGAGCGCCGTTGGAAACTTTCTTGAAATGTGGCAATGGTTACACTCTTCTTCTTTATAGGTTTTTAAAGACGATAGTCTTTCTTGGGGAACTTAAACGCAGAAATTTTGGTCTGTCTTTCTGTCGGTCTGTCTGTCTTTCTGTTGTCGGCACGTCCTCGATTCAGCCACTCGAACAAAGTTGAACCACTTGCCCAAGGGCCAGCCGTCTTGAACTGGTACGGTTGTTCATACTTGTGACGTTGTCAATCAAAAGTAAATATCATGCATATCTGAGGTGCAACATCACTAGGTAAGTATTAGGTGGCGTGTTCCTTTAATAGAAAATGCATACATACGTAATTTTAAGGACCCTAGTTTCTTAAGCTGCGCTGAAAATGCATAAGAATGGAAGCTTGAGCGAGTTGGTACGCGTTCATCTTTGTTGAAACAGCGCTCACTAGACGACGACGAAGTAAAAGAAGGCACAGGACAGGCGCTGCTGTCCTGTGCCTTCTTTTACTTCGTCGTCGTCTGGTGAGCGCTGTTTCAACAAAGCTGAAAATGCGACTGCGCTGAATTTGCCTTCCTCCGTGCCCTTCGCACGAGCTCATTGTTGTGTTTCGGTTTCGGTTCTGTATTGCACTGTACGAATGCCATGGGTTGGTGTTGAAAAACTTTAGTTTTGAGAAGGCCAAGAAGGTGAAAAAAAATATTTAAAAAATGAAAAGCAGCGTTGTGGGCGGCCTTCAGGCTGCCGGTTGTGGGCGCCGCTCTGGCGTTCCTGTTTTACCCGGGCGACGTGTAAATAAAAGAGTGTGTGGAGAGTACTCGTTGAGTGCGGACGTTTCTCTGCAAAGGTCTTCGCCTGCTGCTGCGCCGGGACTACCAGCACGCAACACAGCACTCATGTTTCCCGACGTATTGCCAGATGGCGTCCATATCTCACACAGCGCCTCTTCTATCGTCTTTACACGACATTTGCAGCGAAGCACGCAGATACGCGGCCAATTTTTTTTTCGAGGCAGCAATTACCAGCAGCGACAAGCGCCACCGCTGGGCATGACGAGAACACTAACCCCTTAATCTAGCACACCAAGGATGGCAAGGCGCCTTCGACAAAGATGCGTTATCCTATCGAAACGTCGCCCAGCCTGTCTGAGGCACTTTCTCCTGTTCTTTCAACCTATCCCGCTCTGTGTTTCCATCTGTCGGCTCCCATCTTGACTTTGGAGTACCATGTGGTTGTTATTCTCTACTGGTTCATCGTAGTTCTGGCTAAACGGCCGCATCAGTTCATGGCTGGGTGATTATTCACGAATCAAGGATAGAATTACAAGGTTTCATTATTTAGGGTTAGTTATTTTTATAGACGTATGCCCGGGAAAATCTGGAACGACGGTGCAGGTATTTTCCATGAAGAGGGCGAACTGTTTCAAGCTTGTTACTTCCGCACTGTTTTGATTTTAAGTAGACCAGGTAACTTTGCCATTGTCGGAAGGTTAGGAAGCGTTGTCAAAGAAAAACCCTTCAGAGGAGGTTCCTGCAACGACAAGAAAGTTGAAGAAATGATTACGAGATGCCTGTACGATCACTGTTGGCGGTGTTTCCAATAAATGAACTGCCTTGAATCATTAGGCTTGCTTCACAGATAAATCAAAGGTAAAAGAAATACTTTAGATATCGCTCCTTTCCACTGTATCATTCTAAGTGACAGTACAGTGTACACTACAATTCGTACAAACAATATCTCCTCAGTGTGCTGCAACGTATTTCTTTAGTTGACATCACATACCCTTATGTTATTTCTTCTAGCAGTTAAGGATATGTTGCAGGGTTTTGCACTGCATGGGTGGTACAGAGGGACACTTACAAAAGCACAGAAAAAAAAACACAACCAGAATAAGTGGGCGCAAAGCACTGGTTTTTTCTGTGCTTTCGTAAGTGTCCCTCTGTACCACCAATGCAGCGTAAAACCCTGCAACATCGGTTCAATTTGCGCCAAGTAGCCCAAAGGAGTGCTTTATTGAAAGCACCCAGCAGTCACTGCCTTTCACGTATGACATATACGATGTGCAACCCTACTCGCACGTCAGCGTTCGTTTGACCTGACCTATTCAATCGGTTAACTTGTGGTTTCATTCTTTTAACTTTCTGTCATTAGCTTTGGTCCGGCGGTTTTCTCGTCCACTTACAAGGCGAACGCAACGGGTGAAATAGGCTTAACTTTTGTGGCGCATATGTCGGTGTTCGCCTCCCGTGTACTCCCTGTTTCTTATTTAGTGGACGAGCAGTGAGTTGAGGGACTCGTCCGATTTCTTCGGCAAACAAGAATTCGACCGTAATTACCTTGCGGAAATTAGTGATTCGGAAATGTTTTCTAATAATTTCTCTAATTTATTATCCTCAATTTGTAACTAAACTAAGTCTGATATCACATGTCTCATCAAGATTAAATAGAACCATCGATTTTGTAAAAGTGTTTAGTGATTTTGAATTTAGCACAAACCAGATTTCTGGTGGCGACCGGAGCTCGTTGCGTAAGAAACCAGAGGATCACTAGCTGCCATTTGCACTAAAATAACGAAGGGATGGACCTATAGAGTGCATTTGTAAATATGACTCCTGCAATTTATGAGTGTAAAAACATAAAACATGAGTATTCAAATCAACAATTTATTTCGCTTTGTTATATCATATAAAAGCAGACGAATATAGGAAGCGCTGGCTGAAACTATTTAAATGACGTCAATAATATAAACAACTGCGCTACAGCTAAGCACTACAAAATTCACACACTATAACTATACACTAACCGTCCTTGGCGCTTCGTAAGTGATCCACTAGTTTATCTGATGCCACGTTTACCTAATGTCAGCAGTCGTAGATAATTTTTTTGACATGTACTTTCCTGTTATGAAACTTATTCATTTAAGGAGCTGGCTTGTTTGTAGTCGTTGTGGCGTACATTTCATGAAACTGCCACTAGTCAAGATAATTGGATTGCCATCTTTTTTCGTACGCAAAATATTGTTACCTCATTCACTCTCATTTTCTTTTTAAGATAATGGAGTTGTCGACTTTGCTAACCTCTGCATGGTTCAATATTGTCCAAGGAGTGACTATTCTGTGTACACAGCACTGAGGCCGGTCTAGAGTATGTATTTCAGTTGGACTTCTCAAGGTGGATACCTACTAGTTCCTTTTTCATTCGTGCGGCGGTTGCTAAAGGCGGTATGCGCGCGCTTTACCACAGGGCTTACCTTATTGTTAGATAGTATACGCGATATTTACCCTGATGCTGTATTATAATAGCTCGTGATGACCAGTCTACACACAGTCTTAAAATGCGTTTGATTCACTGCACCTGACCTTCAATTTCTGTCAATGTCTTCGCTGAATGACTTCGCATAGAGCGATCTCGATCGACCGTATGACGCTTCATGGATCTTGCGCCGAAAGTTGTCAAGACGGGCAGCCAGCTTGACAGTTGATGTGGTATTCGGTGTGCCTCATTTTCATAAATATGACTGCATGATAGGAAGTGCTGGATTGCATAAAACCGTTATTAGGTTTTTGGAACCCGCGAGTTTCATTTTCATGAGCTGCCAGGTGAGTACTGGAGGACGCCGATTTCCCATGATTATCGTTTCGCCAGGAATTGAGCCAGGAAACGCAGTGGGTCATAAATTCATAAACGGTGTCAACCTTACCTTGAACAGTTCCCATAAAAAAACGTCAACCTACAACCACTAATACCTCACAGAGACCGTTTCAATAAATTTTGCAACCGGTTATTGGCTTTTGATTTCAATATCTGAATTGTATTTGAGTTCGAACGTTACCTGTTGATGCTATTAACCCGAACGCGTGTCTAATCGTTTGGGTAAATATAGCAGCAGTTGCTCGTAATACAAAGTGAATGATTTTTGAGGAGCTGGCTCGGAGAAGGTTGGGAAAAACCGTGAATCTTCCGTACAAGTCCTTTACTATCATATTTAGACGTCCAACACCTTGATATATATATATATATATATATATATATATATATATATATATATATATATATATATATATTATATATATATATATTAATAAGTTTCACTTTTGATGAACTATATACACAATTTACCAATATATACCCATTGATGAAGTATGTGTATATATATATATATATATATATATATTATATATATATATATATATATATATATATATATATATATATACACAAGAAAAACCTGACTGAGAGCACTTGATTCTCATTGTCGTCACTTTCAGACGCAACACTCATAATGTTTTTCAATTTGAAAAGTGCCCTCGAGACGCTCACAACCAAGTGGCCCTAAAACAGCTGTCCGACACTCGCCTGGCTTTTAACCGCGTTCCCCGGTCGCCCTGTGAGAAGTAAAGGCCAGGCTAGAGGGAAGGCACGACGCGCGTAGCGTTCCCCTTCGCGATCCACGACGCTTTGAATTGAAGGATGCATGTCACGGCGCGAGATTTCAACCCAGCTTAAGAACCTGGCGAGCCAGCTCCTAAATTATTTTCGATATGGGCCTGGAATTGAACTGCATGGTGTCACCTGAGAACAACTGCATGTTTTTGTTTTAGAGGGCACTATTATAATATCATATAACAAGGTGTCTTACGTTAAGGGGTCCCGTGGGAAGAGGGAGTTCGTCCTCGCTGACAGACATTTGAATACCCTCTGCAAAGACAAGGGATAATCACATATGTGAAGAACATTAATGTTTTGAGAAAGCATAAAAGTACAGTTTCGTATGTACTATAAATATGAAATACCACTAAGACCGGTAACTGAAAATCTAACCCAGAATTGATATAGCACTTTTATTAAATGCCAAAATTAAGTGGAATATCTCAACTATTGTTAAAGAGCGCTTTTTCTACATGGTTTGTATCGTAGTTTTGTGATATGCCGGTGACTGGTGCTTTTATTTTCGGCGCTACATTGGACTTGCATGTTAAATGTAGGAGCGCGTATATCAGTCAGCATAAAGGCTTCCCAACTCTCTTGTGTAACTTGAAGATTGTTTAGAAAAGTGCATAATTGGCTCTGCCATTTCTCCGCGACTTTTCATTGTTTTATGCGTGAAATTTTTGCGCAGGCTTCGTACTAGCTCTGTGCTTAACGCCGCCATACTCATCAGCGTGAGATGAAGCTCCACAAAGTAGTATTAATGAATGACCTTTGCTAATATTTGCATTGTCGATCAGACTAAGAAAACAGTGTACTTTCGCGTGAAAATATGTGTTGAAACGCGAGAGAGGCCAGTTTGATGCTCTCTATAAAAGCAGCGAAGAGGTCTTCGCCATTCCGCTAGTGCGCTTCCGCATTTTCCTTCGTCGCGTATTTTGGCACTGGCCCAGGAAGCTGTTCTTACCGCAATAAAATAACAAAAAGCTACGAAGCCAAATATGTGGTGCATGTTGTGATAAATTGATAGCATGCGTTTAACTGTGTAGTTATTGTAAGCGTTTCATAGAAGCAACACTAACTGGGAAAACAGTCAGTGACCAAGCGGAGCGAGCACGACCACCAGCCACAACAACCGTCTTTGTTTCTCTACTGGCGCCCGTATTTTTCACTAAATGCGCCATGACGAAGCTATGGACGAAGGCCATCGGTGCTACCCTGCGGGAAGTGAATTATCACTCCCAAAGAAAAAGCAAGTATGCGCCTTGCTGGAATGCGACATCATTGTGCCCTTTCTTTAATCGCTATACTAACGCAGCAATCGCTGGCTCATTGACCTTATACTAACCCGACAGTGCGCCACTGTTCAATGTGCCGCTCAATTCTCTTCATTTTGATGATCCATTTGAGAAAGTTGAATAGAGTGCGGAGACTTGTCGACGCACCGTTTAAAAAATAATGTTTCCCTGTACTGACAAGAGCACCTGCACTAAACGTTTAATACTATTTAATTAGCAAGTTTTATTTGATGTAGAAAAAATGGTGATCGCTGATTCACCCCTATTTTGCGATTAAAAAAAGTGGCGTTGGTGTCATCGCTTCTTTGCGATTTTGGAAAGCGCATCTTTTCGCTACATTTTTTTTACTTCATATGTGTGTATTAGGTAAGTTAGAAAAGTTCGTTCGCTACACATCGTAAACGGTATGTAATCGTGATGCGAAGATACATGTGTATCTTCATTATTAGCATACGTCGCCAAATGCCCCCCCCCCCCCCCCCAAAGCTCTTAACACAAAAGTGTGCACACCTAATTATCACCACATCAGCCTGAATGATACTGTCGCCATTAAAATGCGCATGACTGAATGCGTGACAACAGCAATGCAATATGACTCACCATTTCCTCCCTTCTGAATTCTTTTGACTAATCGCTGATCATTGAGTGATCCTTTGCGAATGGCTTGGCTGCCCGTAATGATCTGGGACTCTGCGTAAGAAGCGACACTTTCTTGTGATACTAATTTAAACCACATTTACAACGATAGTATTATCGTTCACATTAATATTTTATGAACAGCTCATTAATACCCCAAAATATGAATTTTTTTTCACCACGAGAGTTCCTTGAAACACTCGTCTTTCTATTTCTAATTAGAAATTGCCGAACGTCTGAGGAAAAAAAAGTACAACAGCATTTCATTCATCCATTCATAAAAATACTGTACTCTACAAACAAATGCACTACACTGGTACAGGCTTAGAAGCACTAGGAATAGCTGAACGCAAGAAGAAAGAAATTAAAAGTACTGGACTGCCAGCAGTCACTGTATAATATAGTCTTGACGTTTCATTACCCATTAGGTCTCTTCCTTGGGGTAGATTACATCGGTCGATGTAACGGCACCGTGTTTCTCCTCTCACCTAAGTTATTTATTTCGATCGCGCTGCTCGTGGATCGCGATGCAAAGGCCGTGCGCGTGCACGTGAGGCAATGTCCCCCAAGAGCGGGTAATGTGGCCAGTGGTGTACTGGATGTCTCACGATTCGAGAAGCCTACTCTGACGCCTCGTTAATGGCCGACGTATTCAACTCCTTAGAATGAGACCGAACGGGTGCCGAAACATCGAGACTATCTTGAACTATCTATCTTAAGTCGAGATGATCAACTGATCAGTGCATCATCTCGATTATCTTACCCAATCAGACCGAGCTCTCAGATGGCGTTATATGTATTATGTGGTAGGTTCACGGACTGTGCCCTGACACAACGCCTTCTTTCCTAACGGATCAAAAATGCTTCATGGGATATAAGCCCCTTTGCTTCTGTCTGTTCCGCTATTACTTGACAATATTGCAAAATTTTGGTGCCCCTGCACTTCTAAAAGTCACTTGTTAAGTGGCTACCCACTGCCCCAAGTGTAAGACTTTCGTACTCTCTGTCGAAGATGTTTCCATTTAAGAAATGATGTACAGGGAGCTCACCGACGCTCACACATGTTTTGCCTGTAAACATACGATTTTACAATATTTTACTGCCGTGTCGCCTAAAACGTACTAATTATTTTCATAAAACGGTTTACTTCGCTATCTAATACTGATAATTGATCCGGCTAGTTGTTTTGGCATCATATAAAATGAACTGTCCACCGTGTAGTGCAATTTGTAGTTCTTTGAATGCACCTGCTGTCATAGGCGCAAGGAATTATTGTAATGTGGATAGGTAAGACCGTATAATTTACTATAGGATTATTATCTGTGAAAACCTCAGATTGTCACAGTGTCTCGATATAGTTTCGCTGAGGAGATATTACACAGCCACGCGTTATTATTGTCCCCATTTGAGGCGTGCGCGAACAGGAATGGTGTACCTTTGAAGCTGTGCAAAATCGTGATGGTGTGCTAACAGGCTTAAGTTTGGAGTTAATTCATTTCTATTAGAATTGTATAGTGGCTGGTGAACTTGTAGTTAAATAAGCATTGCGAAAATATTGAGAAATCTTAGCAATATTTGAAAAACTAGTATTCTATTAGGTACAATGCATTTGGAAGGTCCTCACCTATTGAAATACTTCACTGAATAAAAAGAGCTGAAAAATTCTAGAACACTTGGTGTTGCTGGAGCCGACGTTTCGACAAGCGGACTTGTCTTCTTCAAGGCTGCAACTACTTACCTTATCGCGTGTATGTGTATACTTCGTACTCTCTCCTACAGCCCAAACAAGAGAGAGCTCGTATGTCCCAGTACACTCCTCCCTTTTTGTTTGGGTTGGAGGAGTGTGTACGAAGCATATACATACAAACGCTAATGAAAGCAGTTGCCGCCTTGAAGAAGACAAGTCCGCTGCTAGAAACGCCGGCTCCAGTGACTCCCCGTGTTCGCGGATCTTTCGTCTCTTTATGCGTCCATCTTCATTGAACTTCTGCATCTATGGGGATTTTCACTGCATGGAAGTTCTTCAGTGTTCGTAGCGGTTTGCCTTGAGGGCGACATATATATATATATATATATATATATATATATATATATATATATATATATATGTGTGTGTGTGTGTGTGTGTGTGTGTGTGTGTGTGTGTGTGTGTGTGTGTGTGTGTGTGTGTGTGTGTGTGTGTGTGTGTGACGCTGTATGTGGTAGACGTGTTGTGGCTCAGACGCCATACTTTTATTCCATTCACGCGCACTTCTTCCTCGTCGGCTTCTCCTGCCATGGCTTCATGTGTCACACGATTCCCCCTCCCCCCGAAAGAGTGCGCGAGGTACTAACAGAAGTGAACGAGGAGTCTTATACGAGAAAATCAGGCCGATAGTTCCATGTCCCTAATGAGTTCAATGACCTCGCCAGTACTTTGGAACACGGTTCAGCAGTCCGGTGATGTCCAGCACAGCTCTGGTGGGCGTGGCTGGCTGTTCCACAGCAGTTGACATGGGCTTCCCCGGCGCTTGCATGCTGATGAAAACACGGCTTGAGCTCCCGTGAAAAACGAAAACGGATGGGAGACCTTGTAGCATCGGCAGGTCAGATGTCGTAGGCGTTGGGGTCTTTGTCGTGGCTTGTACACGCTGTTTGCCTCTCGTTTGCGTGTTCGTTGACCGAAGCTGATGGAGCGATGTCTGTGTTCTTGAGGAGAACATGGGGTGGTTTCTTGCTTCTTTCGTCGTTGCCTGTGGTTTTGTCGCAGTTGTCTTGATCAGTGGCGCGGAAAGCATCCTTCATGACGCTCCTTAATGCGGAGGTGTCTCAGATGTTGAAACTTTCGTCGGTTCCATTGATGTCTCTTCTGGCAACCTTCTATATGCCGCAAGTGGTCTTTAGATGTAGTTTCAGTTCGTCGTTGTCCTTGTTCGAGTAGCCGTTGTAGTCTCTGGGGTTCTTCAAGTTTCTTCTTTTGGCGTTGTTGTTGTTGTTGCGGGACTGGATGAGGTGGGCTTCTTGGAGTAAGATGAGTCTGGTTTTCTTTGCAAGTTGATGTGATCAGCAAACAGTCGGTACTCGGTGGTCTACTGTAAGGCTTGTCTGGCGATGAAAATAGTGTGCCAGAATCATCAGCAACCTTTCCAGAGTGTTCTGAGATGTCGTTCATTGTGGATGTTTCAGTCAGTTGGCAACGCGCAGGGTTTAGTGAATTCGAAACTTCTGTATTGCTTTGGCTCTCAGGTGAGTGATCACTGGACGCTACAGCAGCAGCCATGACATCACCAGGTTTCGATTGCGAATGTAGGTACGAAAGCGTGCCATGAGCGTTATGAGCAACTGAAGCGCCACTTGATGCAAAACCAGGTGGTGCGGCACGTATGCGATGCGACGAATCAGCTGCATTGGGTGGTTCAATAACGCCTGGAGTACTATGGTGCAGTGAACAGGTAGAAAATGCCGATTTCTTTGTCCATGGGAAACCTGGCCGTAGGTTCGGTCTTTTGGCAAAAGGGTCTGAATGCGTTTCGGTCAGCACATGCTTTACCTTGTCTGCTTGGAATTGTAAATTCCTGGTCGATGGTGGAATGTGTGAGGGATATTCGGAAGATTCATAAGATGGTACAATCGTCGCCAATTTTCTCACATGAGGTCTTGTTTGGCAAATGTGCTTGCTGCGTGAAGAGTTCTCGTTACTGTGATGAAAAGCCTCCAGCTGGTGGGTTATGGACAAGTCTTCATCGTAGTCTTCAAATGGAATGATCATTTCTTTGATTTTTTTCCAAGATTCGTTGTTTTGGAAGATGTGCGTGAGGTAAAAGCGGAAGGCCTCACCGGTGACGTAGTCGTTGAAGTTTTTGACCCTCTCCCGTTCTGACCATGATGCAGCGGTAGCGTAGACCTCGAAAAGGTGGAACCAGTCCTCTACGGGTCCATCGCCCGCCGATCCAGCGTACTTCGGGATGTCGAGGTCTGCCGATGATGCTACCATGAAGCTGGTCACTGTATGCAGCGATGATCTGCACAGGTGGTCTGTATGTGGTCAGGGCGTCTTGTTGGGAACGTTGATGATGCGTGGCTGATGAAGTGGCTGCCAGGTCTTCACCCTGTCGACTTGTGTGACGCTATATGTGGTAGACGTGTTGTGGCTCAGACGCCATACTTTTATTCCATTCACGCGCACTTCTTCCTCGTCGGCTTCTCCTGCCATGGCTTCATGTGTCACACACACACACACACACACACACATATATATATATATATATATATATATATATATATATATATATATATATATATATATATATATATATATATATATATATATATATATATATATATATACCGTATATTATTTAGAACAGCATACTTGATATCCCGGACACTAGTTAATGGCGTTTGGCGTTACATACAGTGCGGCAATTATAATATTAAAGTAAGACGTGGACGTTCGCACTTACCTATTTTTTGTATCGTTGGGCGCTTCTGAATAACAATTTGGTTTAGAGGTGACACAGGTGGCAAGTTTGGCTTCAGAGGCACAGGTGCGACTGGATTGACCGGGAGGCTGGGTACTTGAGGGCCACTGGTACCAGTTTTTAAAGCTCCTCCTTTACTTGTGCCTAAGAGAAGAACGTTTACCATTAAGAAACCTCGCTGCATTAGAAGTGCTACACTGTACTAACATCACAGAAAGCGTTTCTGTTGTGCAAGTAAGACGTGGCCATTTGCACTGACCTCCTTTTTGAGTCGTTGGTCGTTGCTGCAGAAGAGTTTGGGTGAAAGGCGGCGTAGGTGGCAAGCTTGGCTTCTGAGGCACAGGTGCGACGGGATAGACCGGGAGGCTCGGTGCTTGGGGGCCGATGGTACCACTCTTTACGGGTCCTTCATCACTTATCCCTAGTTAAGAAAGTTTAATATTAGGCAGCCTTACTCTATGAGAAAGATTTTACACTTTACTAGCAATCCAACAAGCATTTCTGTTGTGCAAGTAAGTTGCAGCCGTTTGCATTCACCTATTTTTTGAGTCGTTGGTCGTTGCTGTAGAAGATTTTGGTTTAGAGGCGGCGTAAGTGGCAAGCTTGGTTTCTGAGGCATAGGTGCGAAGGGATGGAGCGGGACACTCGGTGCTTGGGGGCCACTGGTACCAGTCTTTACGGGCCCTGCTTCACTTGTCCCTAGTTAAGAAAGTTTCATATTAAGCAGCCTTATTCAATGAGAAAAGTTACAGTTTACGAGCATTCCAACAAGCGTTTCTATTATACAAGTAAGATGTAGCCGTTTGCATTCACCTATTTTTTGAGTCGTTGGTGGTTTCTGTAGAAGATTTTGGTTTAGAGGCGGCGTAAGTGGCAGGCTTGGCGTCTGAAGCACAGGGGCGACGGGAAGGACTGGAAAACTCGGTGCTTGGGGGCCGATGGCACCAGTCTTTACGGGTCCTTCTTCACTTATCCCTAGTTAAGAAAGGTTGATATTGAGCAGCCTTACTCTATGAGAAAGATTTTACACTTTACTAGCATTCCAACACGCATTTCTATTGTGCAAGTAAGTTGTAGCCGTTCGCATTCACCCATTTTTTGAGTCGTTGGTGGTTGCTGCGGAAGATTTTGGTTTAGAGGCGGCGTAAGTGGCAAGCTTGGCTTCTGAGGCATAGGTGCGACGGGATGGAGCAGGACGCTCGGTGCTTGGGGGCCGATGGTACCAGTCTTTACGGGTCCTTCTTTACTGGTCCCTAAGTGAAGAAAGATTAATATTAAGCAACCTGATTATTTGAGATGGGATATACAGTGCACTAGCATTACATCAATCTTTTCTAGCATGCAACGGCATAAAGAACTAATGGCGAAACAAGATATCCACAAGGCTGAAAGAATTGTACGCCAAATCAATTGCGTGTTTAGAGAATTATTCCGCATGTCACCGCCAATATATTAGTCATTTATAGCAATGTTCACCGATATCACCAGCATGCATTATTCAGTTCTGACGTGTTAACAAACAAAATATATATGAACTCAACTGTTTGTATTCCTCCGTTTAAACTGGAATATGTTGTCATTGGTTCGTGCATCCAGTGTCATCTGGTGGCATCATAACCTTTTTTTTTGGTGATCGCGGTTACACGAATGAGATTCTATCTCGTTGCGCTGCTTAAAGGGGCCCTGCGACACAATTTGAGCATGTCTTTTTCATCGGTTCTTCTGGTACTGTGGAATGCACCGATATTGTTGCGCAAGTGGCAACGCCGAAATCGAATCGGTTATAATTTTATTTCACGGGATAAACTACCTTGATTTCGGACTATGGCGACACACATCGGCTATTTCTGTTACAGGAAGTGACGTGGTGTCACGTGACAGTGACGAAAAAGACCGTTCGTTTTTGATTCGCTTGACGCGACACGTGACGTGCAAAATTGATATGGTGGTAGCTAGGCCATATTACGGAGCCCTAAGAGGAACAAAACCCCTTTTTATGCTTTCTCAGAAACAAATGATTCCTGTTTCTAACTGATATATTTTCAATACAACGAACACGACCTTAGGTGCACTGTGGAATGGTAATCAAACGATACTCTTCCGCGTTTTGCCTTTTGCGGCATCGAGCGACACTGGCCACACACGGCACCTACAAAACACGCAACGCTCAGTTCGGCACGATGCTGTCAACGAAAAAAAAAATTATGAACGCTTACCGGCCGACGCCTTCCGCGTTATCGGTCGTTAGCGTTTCGTCTGGGCCCATGGAGCCATACTCGCGTTGCGCAGGGCTCAGCGCCGCACTTTCAATTTGCAATAGCGCGCACGACATGCAAGCAATCGCTGCGTCGCAAGAGCTCGCGCACGAGGTCTGTTAGGTCTTCCAGACTCATTTTGTGCACTACACGACAATTCAAGGGAGCGTCTGCTAGCTGACGCACGTGGTTTGTCGTCAGCATGGTAACAACGCCGTCAAAAAGAGGGGTAGCAATGTACTGTGTGAAGGCCACTATGAGGTGACATTTCCGGTATGTCTTTATAAGACGCTCACGGTGATTGGAACCGGTCTTTGACGTCAGCGGGAGAGTGAAATGCGAAAAAAAAAAAACGTTTTTCGTCGTCGTCTGCTTGAGTTTTGAACTTTGAGGACCAATAACTTCACTTTTGCGTTCTTCTCGGCATTCATAAGTACACGCATTTGAGGTGCTAAATAAGGCAGTCGCAAAAGTGTCGCAGGGCCCCTTTAACTTGACCCGAACAACTTCCACCCAACGGTCGCCTTGAAATGACCTTCTAAAAAAGAAATATATAACAGGCAAGAGCCTCAAATGTGCAAGTGTGTAAATCTGTGGTTCACACGTCATGGCATGCACTCATTTTTCTAATTAGATGTTAATGTTCTTGTTATTCGTTTTTCTGGTTTATAATTTAACAAGCAAACGCGACACAATTTATAAAAAGCGCCGTATATTTATTGGACATGCGAACACTGCTATGAG
Organism: Rhipicephalus sanguineus; assembly: GCF_013339695.2. Classification (NCBI taxonomy): domain Eukaryota; kingdom Metazoa; phylum Arthropoda; class Arachnida; order Ixodida; family Ixodidae; genus Rhipicephalus; species Rhipicephalus sanguineus. The sequence continues at coordinate 70,447,977 of NC_051183.1, read as the reverse complement.
ACGCATAACTCAACTTAAATGCTTCTACAGAAACATGGAGGTCGATTAAGCTTCCCCTTAAAAGTGGGATGATCAGCGTTATCGGGCCATATTGGTATCGCATTCTCATTCGGTTGTCATACCTCGCTTCTCGGTGGACACTGTAATGGTGCTGTGGCGGAAGTATCGTCTATGTATGTGACATTAGTCTTTGTAAACTGTGCTAGGGCCCCTACTGCAAGGGCAGTTGCGAAGTACCCACTACTCGCCTGCAAGGAAATATGTGTACCTATACGCCAGTACCCACTTTGTTGATGCAGTGAGTCACGGTGGTTATGATGAATTGTAGCTCAGCCCTTTGCAGTGGAATGACAGCTTTCAACCACCCACCTGTTACGCAATTCAAATGATGACGTCTGGTGTGAGTCCGCGCTTCGGCGGCGCAGCATTACACCTCTTAACATGACTCCTTACCAGATTGTACGAATCTATACGGTCTCTTTCTGAAGTTTTACGCACTGGCGTGGCCCTGCGGTGAATACGTGAGTGCCATGCAGAACACGTTAGTTCAATTCCCGTTCAAAATCCAACAGAATCAAAGGCGCCGACACCGACACCGCATTTATGGCGACACAGGCTCTCTAACGCTGTGGTGTTAAAACGCTAGGCTAAGTGAGCGAATCCCGTAAAATATAAGTACAACATAACAGACTGGAATTGCCATACCATTGAAACTTGATGTAATCAAATGATGACCATGCTAGAACTAATTCGTAAAATGGGGATATTCCGGAAACCGAAAAACGTTTTTTTGGTCCCTCGCAATCTAAAGTTGCGACGTAGCGACGCCGAAAAGCTACCACGGCACTCTTTTTAACGAGATCCCACACATGATCGTGTGATAAGCAGAGATACATGACACGTAAGTGCAAACAAAAAAAAACAAATAGTTGAGAAAGAAGGAGTTGGAGATAGGCAGGCAGGGCGCTAAGCTTCAAATTAGGGAAGCTAAGAGAATACAACAGTTTGCCCATGCATTCTCCAGTACCAACGAAAATGTTCTAGCTGTGCACTTCAACGAGCTGCCTCTCGTTTCGAAGAAGGCAAACAGAGGTATCACTAATGCAACAGATGCCCCTCTTTTTATTGTGAAAAGCCTCCAAAAACTCTCGCGCTAACGTGTCCGCTATTACTGCGCATTATTTTAATCTCACGAAGCAGGGGCTCACATCTGTCTGCTTCATAATGCGCAGGTGTGTGCGCATTACCTATATTTTTTAAAGATAATTCCTACTGACATGCTCAGCTGCGGGCTACACAATGCGTGCTTACCTTGGGCTCCTTCAGAAGTGTCCATAAATAAGAAAAGTACATGTTTTTTCACAGATACGCCCTGACTAATGTGTGCACAAAAAACAATATCCAACCGTACAAAACAAGCAGAACCATTTCCTAGTTTTTATCAAAATTATCACTAACCAGTTGTTTCCGGACCACCTAGGCCAGGTTGAACACTGAGGCCAGGATGATGTATTCCCGGGATCGGTGTACTGCCAGTGATTAGGGCATTGGTTCCTGAGGAGATTGTCGGGCCTCGTGCTGTAAGAAACATATTCTCATTTTTTATACAGGCATTATCTGCTTATTGCACTTGTGGGGAATAATATTCACGAATTTTATTAGGGCAAACGGTATTTCGGTGTCACTGAAGGCTTCACGTTTTTTCTTCGCGTTTCTTTTCAATAGGCATAACGTGGGTTTAATTCAATAATTTTCGTTTTGAAAATTTACCGCTACAAGTGTTACGGTTGAGGCTGTAGAGATGGAGTATGCTTCGTCATCTAGTGACAGCAGTAGATGATACAACAAAAATATTTACGCCTCTCTAGAGCGGCTCGCGTTGGTATGGTTTCATATATTGCGCGCTGGCTCACGAGGTCGCCCTTCATTCGACTTGAACCAATGAGCTGCCGTGGTGTTTGGGAACCGTGCTTGTCTCGGCCCCAGAAGGCATGCATTCAAGTTTTACTTGGACTCAATATACGCAATTTTCCTATTCAACTAAATTACTTCGCTTGCTGTGCAGGAACTGCCTTCAGAAATCTTTTTGTCAATCCGGACGTTCCACTACCTCCTCTTATTGTTTGCATCCAGCGGGTTTTTTTTTTGACTCACGAACAACAATATACATGAACCACTAGTATTTTTGAGTATTTGTGTAAAACCTTGTTGTAGCCACTGAGGAAGTTTGAGAAGCCCGCGAACGCAGCAGCAGACAGCCATGCTTCTATACTACCAATAATAATATTGATCGCGGCTCTCATTTTGCAGTCAATTTCAGCACACCTATGACATGCTTTCTTATTATTACTGACTTCATAGTGTGAAGCTTTTCAAAGCAACATGTCTCCTCAGTATCGAAAGCTCAAAAAAGCCGGCAGATCCCACGAATTGTGGGAATCGATGTAATGCGAAGCGGCCAGCAAAGAGCTGCATACATCGTCTTGTATGTCGTTTAGCGAAATGCGTGTCATGGCTTTCATGTTAACTCCTATTATTTATGTTCGTCACACGGTAACGTCGCGCAATACCAACTTCGGGGTAGATCAAGCTAGCGAAACGGCCGCCAGCACACCATGAGCCTGGCACGTAAGTCATGCCGTACATGACATGTGTGTCATGAGTTTCATGTTAACTCGTGTTATTTATGTTCGTCACACAGTCACGTCGCAAGATACCAATTTCGGTGTATATCGAGCTAGTGAAACGGCCGCCAGCGCACCATGAGCGTGGCACGTGTCATGCTGTACATGACATGCGTGTCATGATTTTCATGTTAACTCCTGTTTTTATGTTCGTCACACAGTCACTCCGCGCAATACCAATTTCGGGGTACATCAAGCTAGCGAAACGACCGCCAGCGCCCCATGAGCGTGGCACGTAAGTCATGCTGTACATGACATGCGTGTCATTATTTTCGTGTTAACTCGTGTTATTTATGTTCGCCACACAGTCACGTCTCGCAATACCAATTTCGGAGTAGATCAAGCTAGCGAAACGACCGCCAGCGCCCCATGAGCGTGGCACGTAAGTCATGCTGTACATGACATGCGCGTCATGATTTTCATGCTAACTCTCGTGTTTATGTTCGCCACACAGTCACGTCGTGCAGTACCAATTTCGGGGTAGATCAAGCTAGCGAAACGGCCGCCAGCGCCCCATGAGCGTGGCACGTAAGTCATGCTGTACATGACATGCGTGTCATGATTTTCTTGTTAACTCGTGTTATTTATGTTCGCCACACAGTCACGTCTCGCAATACCAATTTCGGGGTAGATCAAGCTAGCGAAATGACCGCCAGCGCCCCATGAGCGTGGCACGTAAGTCATGCTGTACATGACATGCGTGTCATGATTTTCATGCTAACTCGCGTTTTTACGTTCGTCACACAGTCACGTCAGCAATAGCGATTTCGGGGTAGATCAAGCTAGCGAAACGGCCGCCAGCGCCCCATGAGCGTGGCACGTAAGTCATGCTGTACATGACATGCGTGTCATGATTTTCATGCTAACTCGCGTTTTTACGTTCGTCACACAGTCACGTCACGCAATACCGATTTCGGGGTAGATCAAGCTAGCGAAACGGCCGCCAGCGCACCATGAGCGTGGCATGTAAATCATGCAGTACCTGACATGCGTGTCATGATTTTCATGTTATGACTTGTCATTTATGTTCGTCATACAGTCATATTACGCCATACCAACTTTGATGCATTCGATTAACCAAGCGACCAGGAGAGCACAAAGTCGTAGGCGGCTAGATAGATAGATAGATAGATAGATAGATAGATAGATAGATAGATAGATAGATAGATAGATAGATAGATAGATAGATAGATAGATAGATAGATAGATAGATAGATAGATAGATAGATAGATAGATAGATAGATAGATAGATAGATAGATAGATAGATACGCTCAAAGCCGCAGAAGTTCGCTAAGAAATGCTTCGCATTTAAAAGGAGCGTGACATCAAGAGTATAACTCACATGTTGCGCCTCCGGGTACTTCAAGTCCTGGAACAATAGGTGCACCTACAGGCGATGAAGGTTGTCGTTGTCCCGCAACTAGGCCTGCACCGGGTGTTTCGCCGGGGATGTGGGGCACTCTTGTCTCCCCAGGCTGATTCTCAGTTTGGCCTGTGGAATTCAAATGGACTTATCAGCGACATAATTCTCTTTTTATGCTAGATCTTCAGGCCATATGTTATAACGCTGATTTTTTTTTTGTTATATGAAGAACATCGTGCCAAACATTGATGAGGCGAAAATTTATTTGTGTCTACATTCACCGAGAATAAATTTTATGCTTATGTTCTCATTATGGAATTTACGGCATGATGTCAGAATGAATGACCAGAAATGTTGCCTGTTGCAAAATTTCGATAGCAACAAATGCTATTCGCATAAAGTAGATTGGTCACAGCAAAGAGTACATAGTAAAATGAAAACAACACGACAATTGTCAGCAGAAAAAATGAAGTACTGCTTACCACTAGTCGATGGAACTCGCGGAGGAGCGACGCCTACACCTAAATTCCCTGGCTTGCCCGAGATACTGGTGAGGCCTGTTCCTGTAGTTCGTCGATTTGCTCGTGGGCCTGATGGAGGTCTTCGCATTCGGCCTGTTGAGAACGTGTTTGTTTCTTACTGACAATTCTGTACGTTACAAAAACTTGTTAAACTCATTAGATACCATAGTACCAATTAGTACGTCAAACAAGTTTTTAATATGTAACGCTTCCGAATAAAAAGGAACAGTGGATGCTATAGAAAAGGTAAATTAGAGACGTGTCAGTTTTTTAAAAGAATGTAAAATGCACACTCGTTTATATATAGTACACATAGATTAGAGAGCATCTGCTAGATTTCCTAAACACTGCCCTTAGAAGCAAATGACTACTGTAGTGGTGCGTTTACAAACCTACGTTCCAAATTTAAGACTGGATAATAACTTTCTTCCTGCTCAGAAGCCACGCAAGCAAAATATTGTGAGAAAAACTGCTTGTTTTTGTCAGTTTAATTGTAAACACATTTTTTCGTATTCGTGCATAAGGAGTGCGAGTCGGTGCACGCGGTTTACTATTTTTTTAGCAGCCGCCGTCACATGCATAAAATTTTATCACATTGAGCCACTTCAGCTAACGCAACTTAAGCCTGTTGCCGTTTTGTCATCAACAACAGCTGTTGTCAACAAAAAACAGAAAAGAACTTCAAATGTGGAACTTTCTTAAAAATGCCATTATCACGCCTTTATATTAGCACCTTTTTATTCAATGTTTCTACACCTCTTCACTTATTTTCGAAGCCAAGTTTTAAGACAGCGTGTTTCACAAAAGCGCCAAGTATATCAGCAGGAATACGATGTACAACGAAACATCGCAGTAACAAAATAAATGTGTTTATACTGAGTACCCAATGCTCGAAGTTAACGAAGCGTAACTTGAGTCAAATGAGAACTTTATAAGAGAATTCAGAATTCATACAGCCAACTAAGATGGTTCGCTACAGTGGGCGACAAGCCACTAGCAAACCGAAAGTGCAGCGTTACTGGTCCGACACGTGCTTACCACAATTCACGTAGAGTAAGTAAATAGGACAGGTCAGATGCATATCGCATAAGGTATCAAGAAAGTTAATAATTCCGGTCTGCTTCACCTTGACCTGCCACAAATCTGCGAACCCACTTACCAACCTCCATGCCAATTACAATGGAGCGACTTTGTTCATCTGCCATCTGAAACTGTGACGTACGTCGAGAACTTTTGTTTACTAGCTGTTTCAGGTGGCGACTCTAACGCTGAACCACTTAATGACAAGATCCTAACGCGTTGCGCACTCTTCCTTATGGGGTCCTGAGCATCACAGCTAATAATTTCTACCTACTTTTGTCGGCTTTATGAACAAAGTGCTCCGAAATGGCAAATCTATAACCCATCTATGGCTGCTGCCTTTTTCACAGGTGCAGGAGTTTTCTTTCAATCCTACTTTTCATAAGCGGCTCAAAACACCATTGACAAATTGTAAAAGCCGTGAACTTCAAAGCGCGATCACCGCTTATCTTCTCACCGCCAGTATATCGCCGAAGATTAACTGTCAAAGGAATTTATATAAGATCGAAAGACTGATCTGTTAGAAATATAAGATTAGCATGCACCAACAAGATACAATTGAAAACTTAAAGTAATATTGCGAAGATAATTCGTTTCGCGCATATTGTGGCTTGATAGCAAGTACACTGTGTTTTCTGTGCAAAACGTAAAGTTTGTAGTGACATGGACTGCTTGCTTAATTCTCTGCCACGAATATAACTTTACAGTGACCGCTCATCCAGAGTGATGTTATTCGTAGTCGAGGAAGTCTTGCTATGCGTAGTCCAGTAATACGCCCTATATTTTGCCACAATATGTTGCCTGGGCTGATGCGACCTTCTGCTCCGCCACTGTAGGTGCCCAGCACAAGACCTTAACAGCCATCTCCGAAAAACTCAAGTGCAAGGATTCATGTCATCTTTGACTGACATGGGTACATTCCTAGAGATATCTTCCTAAGTTTCGGTAGCATCCTTGGTTTCTTTGACCTGCAGCATGATAATGTGACGCTGCGTTAGGTATAAAAGTTCCTTGTAATTCCCCAATTGTGTTTCTTATATGAGAAACCTGCCACAATGGTATCGGATAATAAAAAACTATGCTACATATGATGAACGATTGACTAACGTTTTGATGCGCATGAGGAATAGCGCCCTGAAACGCCTTCGGACATTGATTATAGCGATCTCGAGAACCGCAAGCGCTAGCTTCGATTTGTAGACATGTGAAATCTACAATAGGAAAATCACTTGGTGCTACTATGATGGAATCTGGAGACGTCACCATACATAATCACTGAATATGCTCACATCATCTGCTTAAAATCTGCCATCAGAAATGTGACAGGAGTAGCCTGCTATACCACTCACCTGATCCTACTCCGACTATTTCAAGTTCTGGGCGGACAATTGCGCCGGACTGGGGCGAGACTGGTCCAAGGCGTGGTGGTAAACCAAAATTACTTCCACGGTTTAGTGTTCTGGAGACGCTCGTTGCACCTGCTGATGAAGAATTCTCTGTTCAACACAAATGGCTTGTCTATCAAAGCTAATATTCTAGATTTATTAAAACTTTTTGAAGATACAGAGGCGATTACGTTTTCATGATTGCGGTTAGGTGCCAAGGTTCACAAAATTAAACTGGTATAAGTTTAGAGAGGTAACATGATTCTGCCTAATTTAGGGCGTGAACTTTTATTTTAACACGAAAGTGTTTTATTCCGGGGTACACCACGGCTCCACTGACGTATTTCCGTCACGGATATGACGTTGCAAAATATACACTGACAGATCGAAAACAAAAAAAAAAACTAGAAGAAAAAGTTCCGTCGAGGGGAATCGAACCTACGACCCTTCGCTTCGCAGTGAGCAGCGCGAACCAACTCGGCCACAGACACCACGTTCTTGAGCTAACTAACGGCGAGCTTTTTATATGAACCATTAATCATTGGCGGTACTCAGATATCGGTGGCACTTTAGCGCGTTTTCATTATCACTAGCGAGACGGCGCAAAGGGCTGCAAGGGCACGCTTTAAAGGTCGTCGCTCCGCGCCTCTACAGGGCGTGATTGCTCGTGCGCAAGTGCTTATCTCCTGAAGATGGTGGTTTGTACATCTTTTGCTCTCACCGCAAGTTTGCGTTGAAGGTACAGAGAGCACGCTCTCTGTAACTTCAACGCTGTCTGTAACTTCAAAGGAGCGCGCTGCTCACTCATAAATATGTTACAACTGTGACAGTTAGTTCACGCCCATCCTGTGTATGCTTTGTTCATTCGCTTCGTTCGTCCTCCTCTGCGTTTGAGCAGCGCGCTTTGACTGTCGAGCTGTGAACGTTGCTAGTTCGCGCTCATCCTGTGCATGTTCTTTCCGTGCGTCCTTTCTGCTCGACCAGCGCGTTGCGAGTTTCGAACTGCTTGCCGTTGTTCGCAGGCATTACAATTCGCTGCTATAGCATTCATTCCTTCGCCCTTGTGCCGAAACAATCCACAACAAACGCTCAACTACCTCTGCGAAGACACGTCTCACTTTCGTGTTAGACCGATTCCTAGGAAAGGGGGATCAGCCATACTTTTTTTTTAACGTTCATTTCGCAGATTCTCAAATCCCTGAGTGATTCGTGTGTATTGTTACAATTAACAGTAAAATGACTCACACATGTATTTTCGCTTGCAGCAAGCCTTTTTATAGTGAAAGCTCTTATGAGATCACAAGAACAGTGTCGTAGTTGCCTGCCGGCGCTCCTGCCGCCGCAACCGCTATCGCGCGAACTAAGAAAAAATGAACTGGGAAAAAATATCAAGTATGGGAAGGGAATTCAACCCCTGCCGTCTGCGCGGCGGTCGAGTATTTTACCACAGAACCACGCTGGTGCTTCAAACTGCTTTGAAAAATGCTCTATACGGACGTCATGTCGAGCAAGGAATCGCGTCAACATATGTAATGTAGCGTGGGCGGAGCGCAAAATAACAAACAGACATCACACAATGCTAAATGCGCAACGAGTGTGCGTTTAAAAGTTATCCAGCCGTTACAAGGTGCTCAGTCATAATTCTTCGTCGTCTTCGGCTGCATGCAGCATCAAAGAGTGTGTACATAATACCTTACTGATGCGCAGCGGGTACCTCGCTTATCCACAGAAAGAAGAATACTGTTTTGGTGGGTGCTTCCCTACTTAACAAAAATTACGATTTGTAGCGTAGTGGATACCTTGCACGTGTATTGGTAGCCCCAACAGAGTTAAGAACGAGCTCGAGAACGCCCGCTCTTCCTGCTTTTGCTGTAGCTGTGCTGCGCGTTCCGCCCAGGCCTGGCGTTTTTTTTTACGCAAACGTCACAACTTTTGTCATTGAGCGGTAATGGCCGCATGCTCTAGAATTCAAAGTGGCACAAGCATTAGCTCGTATGAATAAATGTCGCTTGCTGCATCTATTTAGGCAGCAATATATCTTTTAGCAGCCGCAAAATACTGCAAATAAAGTGTTTCATGGCCTAGTGCTTAATAAAAAAGGTGTTTCATTTGCAGAATGCCGGGAGGAATTCATTCTGTACGCGTTAATTGGTACAAGGTTCATCTGTATAGAATAGTTGTAAAGATAAAGTTGCTGAAACCATGAGTGAACCTAATGATGAGGCGAATAATTCGTTCTATCTACGTTCACCAAACGTCATTTTGTACGTCTAATATTCTCGTTACGAAATTGTCTAAACGATCACCGAACGAACAGGAAAAAAGCGCTATTCCTCACAAGGTCCTCGTAGCGCGGATTCTTACTGCTTGAAATAGTCTTCATCTTTACAAAAACTATACGTACTAAAACAGCAACGTCGCCCCCTAATGGCACAAAATTTTGCTCACCTATATTCAATGGATTTCTAGGACCACCCAGGCCTAAATCAAGAGACAGTGATTCTTCGGAGGTGTCGGAGGGCCTTGATTCAGTTGTCACTTGATTTCGCCTTGGGCCTGTTGAGAACGAGTTTGTTTCTTAGAGACATATCTGTGCCAATAATTCAGGCAGTTCATGCTGTGAAGTGATTGATTGATTGAAAACATTAATATTTACACACAACGTTACAGCATGCAGGTGGGCTGCCTGTCCAATAGCGCAATCTTGTCGTGAGTATTTCTATTATGTGCTGAATATTCTACTACATTATGTCGCATCCGCTTATGCGACCTACGTGTTCCCAACTTTGTAGCCGAGTACGACGTCTTCCAGATATGCTGGACACTGTGAAATGTGCGGGCTTATGCATTTTTAAAGATCATATTAAAGACGATAGTCTTTCTTGGGGAACTTAGACGCAGAAGTTTTGTTCTCTCTGTCTGTCTTTCTGTTTGTCTCTCTGCTACCCGATTCAGCCACCCGGCCAAATTTTAACCACTTTCTAAACGCCCAGCCGCCTTGCACTGGTATCGCCGTTCATACTTGTGAACATTGTCGATCAAAAGCAAATGTTACGCATACCTGAGGCGAAACATCAATACGTAAGTATTAGGTGGTGTTTTCCTTTACTAGAAAATACAGATACGTAATTTTAAAGACCCTAGTGTTTCTTGAGCTGCGCTGAAAATTCTAGTGTTTTTTGGGCTGCGCTGCAAATGCGACGCTAGAAGCCAGATGCTGCAATTCAACATATAGGAAGAGGACTAATGTAGTACGGCGAACAGAAGACTATCGTCTTTCGACGACATTTGCAGCGAAGCACGCAGATACGCGCCCAATTTTAGATGTGAAGCATCCTATAGCGGAGTTCAATCCGGTGGTGGTGGTGGTGGTGTGCGCCGTGACCACCCTTACTGCGCATGCGCAATTCCTTTCCCCTCCACCTCTCCACTTTCCCCCTCACCACTTCCTTCTGAAACGCAGGCTCTACATGCCAAAACACTGCTTCGCATCGCTTCATGGTTCCCTTTAGCGGGAGATTGTGTGATTTTTCTTTCTTGGGGCACTTAAACGGATAAATTTTGGTCTGTCTGTCTTTCGCACGATTCAGCCTCCTCGCCAAAGTTTAAGCACTTGCTGAACGCCCAGCCATCTTGAACGGGTAGCTGAGTTCATACTTGTGAATATTTTCGATCAAAACACAAATATTACGCATATCTGAGGCACAACATCAATACGCAAGGATTAGGCACTGCGTTCCTTTACAAGAAAATACATGGAAGCGTAATTCTAAAGACCCTAGTGCTCCTTAGGCTGCGCTGAAAAGGCGACGCTATGCACGAAAAAGCCTTTGCCTATGAAAGCCCTCTGCACAAGCTCATGTTTCCCGACGTATTGCCAGATGGCGTCCCTATCTCACGCAGCGCCTCCTCTATCGTTTTTCGACGACATTTGCAGTGAAACACGCAAAATGCGGCCAATTTTTTTATTGGCATGCGTTCATTGTCAAAGATATATTTTTTTAACGTTGTCGTTCCGTGGCTAGTTTGATCTTGCAGCTGGATAGCACGACGCAGCGTTATTCCTTCATCGTCCCTATATTTCCGCAGGTATCTCTAGTACAGCCAATTTCTGCGAGGATATCGGTTATTGCGAACCTTGCTACAATGCGATTCACGCTTAACTAACCTAATTATACCTATACGGAGTAACTCCTTCATGCATTGTGGGACATCGGTTATATTGAACTCATGTTGGGAGCCGAACACGCCAACTTGTATCCGTAGATGTGTAACATCTAATAATGAAAAAGCACTTGGTAACGCTACAAATCTGGATTACAGCTATAGATGTCACAATATATTACAACTGAATATGCTGATATAGTGTCTTTTGAATGAAATATCAGAAACGTAAGCGGAGCATTGGTGATATCACTCACCCGTTCCTGCTGCAACGATTTCAAGCTCTGGGCTAATCTGTATACCGGATCCACTCGACACCTGTCCACGCCTCACCGGTGAACCAGAACTTGAACTTCGGCTGGTGGTTTGGGGGGCACTTGTTGCACCACTCGATGAAGCTTTCTCTGTAGTGCAAAAAATATTAATTCGTCGAACGTAGCTGGATGGATGATTCCGTGTTTTTTTACTAGATCGGGGTGAATGAAGTGCCAAAAGGTACGTTGGAAAGAAGAAAACAGGACGTAAAACTATTCTAAGTTTTATAATCATAACTTCTTTTTATTGCTTTGCTTTCTTTAATTACGCGTTCAATGGTGTACCAGTAGTGCATCGGACAAGTAATTCTAAGGTTCTGTGTTCGGATCTTACGGAGGAAAAGGGGGATTTTTCGTGTAATTCAATTAATTTCAAATTACGTAATAACGAACACACTAGAGTTAAAAGACATCAATTATTGTCGCCTGCACTTTTCTTGGTCTAAATGTGTGTTGAATGCACTTCGTGAAAGCGAACTGTCGTTATTACTCGGTATGAGGTGCACCTTGTCCATTTTCGCCGCAGGGCACGGGAATGTTCACATTGCGCTTCTATTGGCCATTGTTCTGTGATGATTTGCCTCGCTGAGCCGCAGCTCCAGCTTCAGCTTCCAAATTAGTTAAACATTTTCATCCCCGATGTGAGGGCATATTCTGCGAGAACAGTGGTACTAGCGACGACCCTCTATGTATATAAATGCGTTTTAGTCAGCACTATTACGGGTGCCCTGCGTATGTCCTGGCAAATGCAACTTCACTGGAGCCATTATAGTGCGTTGTTTCATACAAACGTGGAAGTTCAACAGCTTGACAGTTTCAACAGCTTGGATGTTTCTGTTTATTTTATTAAATCTGTTCATTCAATCACTCACTCCATCCTTCGAAATTGGTAGGGTCGTTAACTGACTCGGAAAAAAAATCACACCATCTCCAGCTCAAGGGGACCATAAGGCGATGTGAAGCAGCGTTTCGGCATGTCGAGCCCGCGTTTCAGAGGGGGAGGGGAGAGGGGGAAAGTGGGAGAGGGGGTAGAGAGGAGGTTGTGGAGAGGTTTTGCGCATGGGCAGTAAGGGTGGTCACGCCGCACACCACAACCACCACCACCGGATGGAACTCCGCCATAAGATGCTTCGCATCTAAAACCTAACCCGCCGCAAGACGGAACTCAAAGGCATCACGGTCTATAAATGGAAAGCAAAGGAAAATACGAGTAAGCCGTGTTACTCACCCGTTGGTATTTGGTGGCCTTGAAGTCCTGGTTTTGTAGCAAAACCTGACGGTTGCTGCCCTTGTTGCTGGCTTATGATTGAAAGTGAATTCTGCGTCTGCGTCGAGACTTGGGAGGTCGCTCCCGCTCCGGTTGTTGATTGTGGTGGGAAGCCGCCTGTGTCCAAAGATTGTAAATTAGGTTATCTTCAGCGACGACGTAGTGTATCGACACACTACGAGATGATGGGCACCCTATACCATTTTTTACAGCGAGATCTAGGGATGTCTTCATCGACAGACCGATGCACTTAAAACCATTCCACAAATTGAAGCAAAATGCGCGTGTCCCGAGAGAATAACGTATACAAGGCCCATCTATTTCTTTTATTAATATAAAGGAAATAATAAATGTGAAATCTGTATGATAATTCCTACGGGATGTTTGAACAATGCGTAGTACGTAGCCTTCGCGACATGCGTTTACTGGCTAGGAAGAAGTTGTACCATTGTAAGAATACAACGATGAGGAAGCCACCGAACAACATCGGTATCTTAATGGCAGGGTCGTAGCCAAGAGAGGGGTTGGGGGGGTTCAAACCCCCCCCCCCCGAAATTTTTCAGTTTTGCTTGCGTATATATGCACGCACACATACAAACGCACGCACAAACATACATAAAGTATGGTTGAACCCCCCCCCCCCGAAAAAAAATGTCTGGCTACGCCCCTGCTTAATGGCATCGGGTGGATATACTATAGACCAACATACCAATGTTTAATCATACCGTTATCCCTGATACTGCGGTCCGAATGCACCCTATGACGTTAAATAACACGATGCGGCGTTTTATGGAAAGCCCCACATCTTGCAGTGCCTAATTTTCAGCATGACTGTTAATAAAGAGGTATAAATTTCCCTCACCTGTGTCTACTTGTGGAACTTGAGGCCCGGGCCCAGGAGGAACAGCGGTAGGTGTTCGAGCTGGTTGCTGACCCTGAGTTGAAATTGAAGTCCGCGTCTGCGAAGAGGCCTGAGAGCTGGCCTCGGCGCCACCTGCTGTCTGTTGCGTCCCCTCTGCGAAGAAAAACGGCAACAGCAATATAAAGTTTGAGTTGCAAATACTGCCAGTTGTGTCCTAAGAATTTCTTTCAAATACATATATAAAGACAAAGCGTAGCGCAAAGAAGGCTTATAGCCTAAATCGCTGTCATAAGCACCATCTCATCATCGGAACTCTGGACAAGTACCTCATGAACAGTCTGCAAAATATTAGCTAGCACTTCATATGAAGCATGCGAACATCATTAAAAAGAATACTATTTCACTGTGCTCTGTGGTCAAATCCACGAACGCCTATATAAAAAACAATCCTGAAACAGCCATACCATCTCCCTGCATGCGTTTGAATTTTTAAATAACTAAAACGCAAGCAGGGGCTAAAAAGCGCGAATGAAAACCTAAGGCTTATCTATAGCTACCGCTATGCCCAATTCTTGAAAAAAATATAGACGAAAGTGTTTCATGTAGCAACGGGCGCGAACTTATTCCGGAACATCTCTAACTGTGCCACTTTTGGATTTACTTGAACTGCTGGTCTATTTCCGAGTGGTGTCGCTCCGGCAAATCTCACTCTCGTTAACTCGCTATCCTTATATATTTTGTGTGTTAACAGCAAGTCTGTGGCAACATTTTATACCAGAGGACGCCAAAGTTCACGCACACTGCTGGCATTTGTCAGGGTTGGTATTCATATTCGCCGTAAAGTTCTAAAACCTTAGCCTTAACCTCAGTGAAGCTCTTGCCCTGTCATGACACCCTTAGGTGACTAAAACACGGAAGTAGTTACTACGATGCTCTCATTTTTACATGATGCAACAGTAATTACTACATTCGAACTGTTTAAACTGGCTGATGGTCACCACAGGTACTCAACAAAGCTGTTTGAGCTGTAATTCAGTTTGCCTTATTCTACTGTGCACTCATCGCCCGCCGTGAGTTTGTGGAAATTTACGAACCCTCTATCATATGTTCTTTCACCACTGACAGAAAAAGCATTTTTTTGCACCGATGGCAATAAGTGTCAGCTTCGTGAATAAACCAGTTTGTGCTTTTAATTTCTCACAGCCAGATCCCCAAATCATAATTCACGTATTTGCATTTCGGTAAGTTCGCAAGGTTATGTTGTGGCTACAGTGCATGCATGGCTGGCTGCGCCACACAAACAAGGACGAGAAAGAAAGAGACACCACGAGTGCCGTGTTCAAGCTAGTGTTTGCGTTGCGCAGACAGTCATGAATCAGTACCAATTCGGCAAACTGACTGTACTTTTAGATACTCTACAGTGAGCTTCAGTTCGCGTTTATTTTATATTTTCTTCTAAAAAGCATCTATGTTTCGAGTAAGAGCGTGCTATCTCCACCAAATTTCATATTTTTCGTTTGCTCCGCTTCAGTTTAAAATGTAACCGTACCAACAAGCCCAGTTGCCGACCTTGTTAAAAAAACAAATTGGCGTTGCACGCAGTCACACGTCCCAGTACATATGCTGTGTTCCTTTGTTGTCCTTTGTGTTGAAATGCTATTTCTTGGCTGTTTTTCATAACTATTGAAACATAGCACATTGCATCTGTTTAGAAATTTACATTTGTAAGTAATGATGCTACTCTGTTTTGAACTTTATATTTGTTAATATTGCTATTTTGTAAAATGACCAGTTGCTGGGAGTAGAAGAGAGTGGCACTGTCTTCGCTTGATGGACTGAAACAGTGCACCATATGAGCGGTCCTGATCATCCTCATTATGACACAACATGCCGTGTCGTCATCCGTGCGATCATCGCAGTTACGTATCTGTCTGCAAAAATTTATGTTCTGCCTTCGCTGTCTAGCTATGCTTGCTAGTTCTAAACGGCTGAGGTGTTCAAGAAACTGCATGTTTTCTAAACGGAATACACTGATATAGCACGTGCTGCTATCGCGAAATATTTAGTGTGTTACCGTAGACACGTGACAATGTTTACAAAATGAGGAACCGGCAGCAACTTTATATGAAGGACTAGCGCGGACTTCTAACAGAAGACATTTCGCAGGCACATAATTCAATCCTACACGTTCTTACTTCCATAGCATTGTGAATTTGGTAAAAAAATTCTATATTTGTAGTTTTGCTTCATAAGCTGAAGTTCAATTCGATGCTGTGGTATTTCAGATACGGCGTGATTTGCAAAGGGAACGATAACAGAATTAGCGTAGTTTCACCCACCTGTGACTACCTGGGTAACTTGAATCGCTGGCCCGGAAGGGACGGCCGCAGGTGTTTGTGTTTGTTGCTGACCCGAAGTTGACATAGCACTCTGCGACGGCACTGAGGCCTGGGAGCTTGACTGTGTGGAACTCAGTGTGGATTCCACAGGGGTTCCACCTACACACAACGAGGTTATTTTTGAGTTACAGTTTCCCTTGTAATGAAAAAATCCGCAAAACGGGGGGTGGGTGCTCGAGCCAACGTTTCGACAAGTGGACTTGTCTTCTTCAAGGCTTGAAGAAGACAAGTCCTGCCGTTTTTTGCAGTTTCCCTTTAAGTAATTTCTGCAGCCATGTGGTTGATTACATTATTGTTTATCTTGCCAAAGAAAACTGCTTGCTAAAACTAGTGCCACATCATTATATTGGAGTGAAACGTGTATTCATTGTGCATTATACGGAGCTCATTTTATCTTCCTATGTTTCGGAGAGTACTGATATACATGACTCCTGCTTTAGAGCATGTAGTCCAAACTAACTGCGGCTTATGCTCTCTACAGCACTGTCCTGGCATAACTATGTTCTCTTCAATTCAAATGGCCATAATGGTTATTTGTAGACCGTGCGGTCTTAACAAAAATTTCGAAAAATAAAAGAACACATTGTCCAGTGAAATGTCCGAAAAACTCCTCACCAGTAATAGTCGAGCTTTGCTGAATACTGATACCTAAATCAGAACTGGGTCCTTGAACGGATGTCTGAGAGGTGCTCCCTCCAATTGTCACTTGGTTTTGTGCGGAGCCTGTAGCAAACAGTTTATTTTAGTGAAATAGTCTTCTATACACTTGCAAGAGCTTGTTAAACTCACGGCCCAATATCGTGCTCATCGGTACAAATTAAAAGAAATCAAACTTTTACAATAGTGTCAATGACAGCAAGTTTAAACGTTCAATAAAACTGGATATCTGTTTTTTGCATGATGCAACGCAATATCAACTGCCTTTGTACCGTTTGATCTCTGCTTTATCGACAAAGAATGAGAAGCTACTTAACATTATCCACTTTTTATACCCCAAGGACCTGAAAATGCAGTGAAGTGAAACAGTCATTGATGTGTCAGGTCATTTACATAAGAGACAACCGAGAAAGTCGTGCCCTAATTAATTAACGATATGTGTGCTGCTATGGCAGAAGCACTTTGTATGAAATATTTGTGCTTGTGGCAAAGCCCGAGTCCCAAGTTGGGTTATCACAATGCTGTCCACATCTTTGTCTTTACTATTTTTTTGTGTTATGTAGGATTGTCTGCGTGTAAACATGAGTTTTGCGCGCTGCATGAGCGATATCGAAGAAAGTGCACAGGGAAGACGATGGCGAACTTTACTGCTTGAACCGCATACCAACATCGTAAGCCGCAGTAACAGAATCGATTGACTTTTATAGCATGTATGTGCATTATTAATAACCTCGCACTACTTTTGAAGAGAAGGCTCCTTAGAGCATTTTACGGCTGCACTAAATAAATATAGCGTCTACGCAAAGTTGTACAATGCACGTATGAAGTCTTGTTTTCAAGAAATAGCGTGCGCTGTATTGTCTGTAAAACAAAACCGTGTTCGTAGCCATTGTCCAGATTTCTGATTATACCAGTCTGTAGATGATCCAAAGTGTGCGGAGGGAAGCGTGAGTCTAGTATAGACAGAAAGGAGGTAAGCTCCAGCTACACATTCGTGCACTTGTATAAGTGAATGCCAGAGTCCTGCACAATGTGTTTTAAGTGTCGCGAGGATCAAAACACGAAACATAGAAACAAACGACGAGCAGTACGGACAACTTCGTTCTGCGATTCGTTTACGATCTCTTTTTGCAAAAGTGTGCTTCGCTCTATAGGCAAGCCTAACGCGCGTACTAGGTGCAAGGCACACTTTTAGCGTATTTGCGTACACTACTGCCCATATCGGGGCAGTACTCGAGGTTGCATGAACGTTTGCGCAACCATCAAATGATGCGTAGCCTAATGCCAATTTCCCGAGCAATCAGGGACCACTTTAAAGCTTTTCTTTGTTCGGCAAGTTTATTTGGACGACGCGTTGAATGATAGAGCTGGTGAAAATTTAGGTAAACATGATCAATTTTTTCTTCAGACCATCATCTGTTGTCAACTTTAGTGATGACAAGAGAAATTGCATCTTTGAGGAAAACTTCGCTAGCATATTTTAGGCTTGTCTGCAAACATCTCTGTGTGTATTCATCATTATTTTTACGACGCGGAGAACTGCGCATCTACTTTTTTGAGTTCCTACTGTTATATCCCTTACACTTCGAAAAGAAGGAGTCTCACCCAGCCCCCTCCTCCTCCCTGCCGCTGTGTCACCTGGCGAAGCATCAGTTTTTTTTTCTAAGTCTCTGTGCTTTTGACGGCGAAGACGTTAATAAAATACATTACTACAATCGATTCTCACTTACCAGCTGCGACTTGATTTCCTGTAATAACTTGGCCAAAAGATGCACCCGGAAGTGATGGAGCCGGTAGATCATGATTAGGTGGGACAGAAGTTGGTATTTGGTTGGAAGGTTCGTTGCTCATCCCAGCGGTAATTGTTACTTGCTTTTGCGCTTCTTGTAATCCTCCTGCGTAAGATACTCTACTGAGCTGAAATTTGCGAACTATGGTGGGTAGAAAACCTCAAGGACGTAAAGATGTTTTGAGCTGCGACTACAGGAATCCTGGCTGAATATGCAAACTGTTATATCAACAGTTTGCCATTGTTTCTTGACAATCCTATGGTGTGCTTCTTTCTTTGATTCTCTCTCTTCTTGTCTTTCTTCCATTTCTTCCTCTATATTTCATGCTTTCTATTTCTTTCTATGCTATGCTTTACTCCCTCCGCTCCTACCCCACCCTCACTTCCCTTTGCCGTCCCATTGCTATGCTATGTTATACAAGGCTATGCTACGCTCTGCTTGCGTGCTTGCATGGATAGCGGAGTGGTTACCGCTCACCTTTGGATCGTAAGT
>NC_051183.1:70399710-70428897 GCF_013339695.2 Rhipicephalus sanguineus | reverse complement strand
GGGATGCGAAGCAGCATTGGGGGTGTACACCAAGTTTCCGTTACGTTCACTCGGCGTTTTCGTTAGTGTGTGAGGTTTGTATTTAATGTTTGTGTTATCATTACGTTGTGTTTGTGCGTTGCTTTCCGTTAGCGCCGATTGAACGAGTGGCGCCGACGTTGATATTACAACTCATCTGAACGGGAGCGAAGCGAGAATGACGGAAGCCGACCGAGCGCACGCGCTTATATACTCACGAAATGGGGGAGGGAGAGGAGAGAGTGGGTTACAGGCTGTATGACGGTGACGCCGATGGCAAGAACCCGCCGAGACTGTCCATATAATAGTTATCGCAATTAAAATTCAGGAGCACTGCCCCAATTGCAGAAATTTTCTGGGCGTACCCGACGTACTGCTTTTCATTCTTTCTATAATTATTTTTTTAATTCGCCATTCTTTCTTTATAGGTATCGGCCGTCCCCGGAATAATCTTTTCGGGCTGCTGAACTGGCATGGCGTCTTTCATGTTATTTCCAGCCGCTGTGTAAGAAAGATAATTGTGTTTACAGCGTTAGTCGGCCTGTAGAACGATCCAAGGAAAGGAACATCATCCGCTCATGGACACCCGGGTTAGTAATTTAATTTTCTCGAAGGCGGAATATTCCTGAAGTATTCAAATCCTGACATCGACAGAGCGCGTTCTCCAGCAGATCGCTTTTAGTCCGCCAGCATGAAATGTTTCAATGAAGCGCCCATAGCAAGTGTACGGCTTGCTACTTGTTTTTTTGATCGTCGGTAGAACGCATTCGTATGCTTCAGTTAAGTTCACATCGGGCAAGCATGGACACGGGGCCCAGTGTCCAAGGCACCGCTTTCGGAGTGCGGGGACCCGGGTTCAAACAAGCGCCCCAGAAATAAAATTTATTTTTTTTTACTTCTATGGTGCGCGCCAGTTAAGGGTGAGGAGGGTTTTCGGAGCACCATCACCATCTACACAGTTAATCTACACATCTACACATCTACAAATCTACACATCTACACAGCCAATTGAAGCTTCGCTTGAATATGTTCAGTGGTATTATTCCAAAACAGGGGCATGATTATAAACCACGCCATAGTAGAGGACTCCGAAATAATTTGATCATTGCGGAATCCTTAACGTGCACCTTAATCTAAGTACACGGGTAATCTTGAATTCTGCCTCCATCTAAATGTTATTGTGCACCTTATTACGTACCTTCGTTTTTATTGCAGCTATTTTATTCTTTAAATGAATATGGAGACAATGAACAATGGACATTGCGGTGCTACCTGGGGCTGCGTAATCTGCCAACACATTCTTCATCGACGGGCATACGTGTTGCGAGAACACTTTTGGACCGTAATGCAACATACGTGTACTGTCTTGTAAGCCTTGTATTGATTTATATTGTCAAGTTGGATGTTTAGCTCTCATTATTGTCCATTATTGCAATGTATAATACACAGCGGAGCACCTTGAGCCCCGGAAAATGATACCTAAGGTCGTCTCTGCTATCTCCATTTTCTGGGTGGTTGGAGTATGCGGTGCCACAGGACCAACGCAGCTTAACCCAAGCAGTAAATACTGTTTTCGTTTACTTTTGCATCCATGATTTTTCCAACACTTGACGGGGCCTATGAACACTTCTGCGTGTTTCAATGGAAACACTTGTTTATTTGTTTAATAATCTTTTTGTTTATTTATACACGTTCAATGCCCGAAGGCATTGCTGAAAGCAGAGGTGGACTTACATAAATGGCCGGAAGTTCAAAACTCAGCAATTATCACAAATAATGATTACTGGGCCTTGATGTCCGAAAACCACAGGAATTATTAGGGAGTGTCTAAGCATTACTCATAATTCCATAACCCACGTAATGATTCGCATAACTAGCCAACATTAGAAAATTTTTCTAAATGCACGTCACTGCTTGTCAGGCTTAGTAATCTTAGCCAGCAGCTGGATACATTAGCCATAGCCAGCATTAGCCGACAGGACGACATAAATTTCAGATAGTGGTGCGTAGTCATTCTGAAAGAGCAGATTGGGTCAGGGAACAAACGGGTGTTATGGACATCTTAGTGGAAATTGAGAAGAAATGGACATGGGCAGGACATGTAGTGCGTATGCAAGATAACCGCTGGTCATTAAGAGTAAGTGACTTGATTCCAAGAGAAGGCAAACGAGTGAGAGGGCGAAAGAAAGTTAGGTCGGCGGATGAGATTAAGAAGTTTCGGAGTATAACGCGGCAGCAACGAACACAGGACCGGGTTGATTGGCGGAACATTGGGAGATCCTGGCAGTGGGCGTAGCCAGGCTGTTGATGATGATGATGATGTTGATGATGATGACACCTGAGTGTCCTTGCTCTCGCTAGATTCACTTCCACGCCTCATCAAAGCAAAGCTAATTGGTGAACCGGAAACGCGAGGGGCCCCGTGAGGTTGCTCATCTATTTTCGCCATGTAGGGAACGTCACACCCCACAATTACAGAGTGATGTCCATAAAACAGTTGTGACGCGCAAGATGTGGTCAACAAGAAAAAAGCACTTCATCTCCTTCCCTTGACTGGAATCAGCAGACCGCTCATACCTTATTACGTGCCCTGTTCTCACGGCTCAGCTTGCGTCGAAGCTACAGACTTGACCAATGTCGCTTCGCTCGCTGCCGCGGCTGCGTTTCCCTACTCCAATGTTTTGTTGATTTAAGACAGATTCGATGATAAAAGAGGTAGCTGCTAGCTTTGCCTAACATTCAAGTTTGCTGCTATTGCGTTCATCGCTTCGCTGTTGCGGCGAAGCAATGTTTTTTTTTTCTTTTTGTATCTTTGTCGGTACCAACACTTTCTTAATCTCTCATAAATCGAGAATATTAGCTTCAACAAATGTATCTCTTCGTACAACAGCGAAACCACCACCAAGTGCTACACCTAGTGTCTCCCAAGCCTCTCCTCTGGCATCGAATTCCGGTTTAGTAGGAAGTCATGGCCGAGTCTCGCCACCATCCAGTGCAACTCTTCACCCAAAGCCTGCAAGCATTGCAGTAGGAGCGGGTTAGTGATATACTATGCTGATATTAATTACGTTTGAGTTTAATGCATATAAGATCCGCATACCCAGCCATGTATGGCGACGTCCATACATGTGCTCCAGAGAAACAAATATTTAGCCTGTACAAAGGCCCTAGTTTGTTGCAATGTATATTTATGAATGATCCAATAGAGCCCTTTCTAAATAATCTGACGTTTTCATGAATTGCAGCACATCCGTACAAACAGCTGGATGCTGTACAAAAGGGAGCGTGGGCTTCAGAACATGCGGGTGAAATATAGGAGTGCTTTGAAATTTTAAATCGCTCTTTCTTCTGAAAGAAAAATATAACATTTGTACAAGGAAAACAGGTCTTACGCACCAAGAAGCACTCTTATTTTATGTTTAACAACCTCTCCCTGGGTATACATTCGTCCCTCAGATACAAACATGTTGTCTACAGGCTCAAGACGAAATGCCGTAAGAATTGGAGCAAGCCTCTCTAACCCCTGAAACGCACCAGAGAATTCTGGTTTTTACTCGTATTCCTCAGCCGGTTCCACCGCATACTGGTGTGGAACATGTTTAATATTGGACGGGCAAGAGGTTCGTTTATTATGTATACCTTCTGTCAAAGTGCCGACTACTTGAATTCATGAGGTTCCACTGCTACCGCAACGTTGCGATGGATAGTATTGTCTGGTGTTTATTCTAATATACTGCTGTGAATTTCTCTACAATCACAGCAGAAGAAAAGGTGTTCACCGCTGAACGTAGAGAGAATCCAGCTGTTCACTGCGTGTACCGCTATACACTCGCGCTTGTTCGACGTACAATGTTTGCTCTGAAATAAAAATAAACCATTTAAATTCAGCGCGCGACCTTTCGCTTCCTAGTCTTTCTTCCGTAAGGGACAGATTTTTTTTTCTATTCTAGCTACCATGTATTCCTTAGTAGACAGTGTCAATGAAAAATGAACTAGTTCTTTAGAGCTGCAACTCCATAGCAAACTGGAAGTGGGAGACCCCTCTCCGATTAAAATTTTCTACATCAAGATGCAATATTCTACATTAGGAAGAGGCCATGTTACAGAGAATTCGCTACATGTATTATTTCTTGATAGTTGTGTATATCCGCATGCGCAGATAGTTACATCAGCCCTCGAGTGCATAACAAATAGTTGATGGAATGTATAGTGTGCGGGCAAGTGCCCAATTACTTTTGTGTAATCACCTTCTGTAAAGAACATTAAGACGAACTCTTCTGTAAAGCGCGAACATGTCTTCTGTTTCTTGTTGTGTGAACAGTTGTTTATGACGTGTGAACGTTTATTTCGTGAATGGACATTTTCGTGCGTGAATTTTACACTACGTTATTGTTAATTGAAAACTTCATGACGCAAATTTTTATATAAAAGAAGAGGACTAGCCGGCGCCATACCGAGGCACCGACCTCTCCTTAAACACATTTAATAATAATAATAATAAATGGGGTCCTAAAAGCTTTTAATGGCAGCACGCTTCGTTTGTTCGTTCGGACAGCCAAGGTACTGAGAGCGTCCACGCATGTTACGTGTATTATCACTATGTAATCTTTGTACCAATCACAATAAAATTGATTCTGATTCTGATTCTGATACCGTGATCTGAAGCGACGAGACAGACGCACCAAACTGTGCGTACAAGGTGACAGGCCTTCGAGCACTGCCCCTGATAGTAGCACGCTTCCCGACAATGCGGCCAGCGCGTGTCTCCGCAGCAGACGGCGTGGTTCAACACTACGCCCTTCGAGCGTCTGCGTCCTGCGCAAGCGGCTACCGCCGCAGGACTGCAGCGCTAGCGGCATCGCGATGCAGTTGCGTAGCCAGAAAGTTCTTGCCGAGAAAGGGAAAGTTTACGTGAACCTCCAGCCTATACAGGGTCTTGTTACTATAACTTAAGCGGTCTTTAGGTCAGTTTAGGTCCGCACATTGAACAGGGGTAAAATAAATTTTCCGGCTGTATTGAAATTCTGAATCGTTGGTTCTAATTATTGGAAATTATTGAATTTTCCTATTAGGCAGAAATTCAGTACTCTCTTCGTTCTTCAGTTTCACTACCGCTTCTCATCGTGTAGCTTTGTCTCTGAAGAAACAACCTGGGCTTTCAGGTACGCCTCACAAGCCACAGACAATTGGCACGAGCGGCGCTGCGACCTCCAACGTAGCAGTTAATTCAACGTTACGTGTGGCTGCTGCGGGAGTTCCGTCGCAAACTGGTAAGCAACATTTTATGCACTGTATGACCCTAGTGTTTCGACTTGTGCACCTTTCGTTATTTTAGTGTCATCTACATCAATTGAAGAGAATCTACTGTTACTATGTTAACAAGCGTTGAAAGCAGGGAGAGTTGGCAAGGATTCATCTTCTAGCAAACTGCGCGGCAGACGAGACACAAAGAAGGGACGAAAGGGACAGACGAGTGCAGACTCACAACTGATTTTATTGTAATCGTGGTCGACCGTATTGAAACGTAGTTGACGGTGACACAGGTCTTTCGCTGGACACCATTTAGGTCGACCACGTTTACAATAAAATCAGTTGTGAGCCTGCGCTCGTCTGTCCCTTTCATTCCTTCTTTGTGTCCCATCTGATGCGCAGTTTGCTAGAAGATACTACTATAACCTTGCTATGAACAGCAATTTGTGCTGTTAATTTTGATATCATGATGTAAATTGCTTATCTATAATTCTAGAAGAAAAACTTTACGCTAACTGCACTTTGAAAAACGTAATATTTGCGACACAGATAGAGGTGACTGCACCTTCTGGTTAAGTGTCACAACGGTAAATTTCGACTAATAAAACCAGAAAAATATCTCGAACTGTGGAAATGCGGTCATTGCAGTAGATCATGGTATGACTGCTGCTTACAATGCAGGACTTTTTAATTATTGTTTTACCAGAGGGTTATAGGATGTTCAATCACCAGGAGTCCTTTTAACAAACTGAGTTTTGAAACAGAACGTAAAAAGTGATTCGCAGAGTAAATGTACATTCCTTTGTGATGTGACACTAATTTTACTACTATGATTTGATTTGCGCAAGCAAGCTACATTACGTCCAGCAAATTTATTTCACGCAGTACAGTTGACGTGTTAGAGTTAACATAAAAATATGTTTCGAAGAATAAACTTTCCAAAAGTACACGTTATCAGTGAATTCAATAATTTATTACCCTACTCGGGCACGACATTTCTTGGCCAGAAAAAACATTTTGCCATCAAAGATAGTAAAAACACAGGCCTGCGTTCCTGGCATGAATCAATGCAGTAGAAAGCACTGGATACACAATTTTATCGCCTGAGAAAGAGGCCGTGTTCCCGTGCATGTCCTACACATATTATTTCTTGGTTGGTAAGTATGACCCAGGGCTGGGCAAAGATACTTTGAAATTGTATCGCGATACGATACAAGATACTCAGGCAGAAAGTATTGGAGATACAGATACAAGATACTGCCGCAATAATTCTATCCGATATGATACTTGGCAATTGTATCTTAAGATACTTCGATACATTCTCAAATTTGTTATTGTAGATTCATATCATGTAGCAGCAAACGCCTATGCACGAAAATGTCTGCTCGAACATTTCTTAACTGTGACCTATGTTGTTTCACTTGAATGAAACGTCTGTTATTATTTCAAAAGTTTTGCCCTTCTCGCACAAAGTGAATTAGTTGTCTTCCAAAACAACTTATTGGAGCTTGTTTTAGCTTCTTCACAGGACAACTTTTTATACACTTCGCTGACAGCGGTTCTTGCTCGTCATTTTTGCATTTGATGGGAGTCGCTGCTCAGCTTGCCGAACAGCTAGCGGGTTGCCATATAATCACAATAACGTCAATAGGAAGGCTTCGCATGACGGCGCAAATAACGGTGTGGACTTTTATCTTGTCCGTAAAGGAAGGTTTGCACAATACCGTATATCCGAACATGCGTACAGCAGCAACAACGCTGGTAGCGGCTTTTTTTTTGGAGGGGTGAGGAGGGGGCAACGCATGGTGTCAACGGGGTTTGAGATCATTCGCTAGCGTCCCGGCCGGCAGACATGACCGTCCCCGTCCTATTCGTTTTTATTTTCTAAATAATTATGTTCCTGAGCTACAGACATGACTGGTTTCAAGCATTTCTTTCGTGAGGAAGCTGTGGTGACCATGTGCTGAAACATAGCCGTGGAACAAAAAATATACATTTCAATCCGCGTCCAGATTTCACTCGTTGTGTACATCGGTGTCGACGCTTCTCGAATCCTGACTTCAAATTCCCTTCAGAAGTGACCTGTATATGAGATATGGGATCCTTTCAAATGGCAACATCATTTTGTTCAACCCATCTTCACTGTCCCGGCCCTTGGAGCTACATTTCGCGACTGCGGCCCGCCGGTTATAAGCTGAGTTTGAGACCCCTGTTGTATACGTAGATTACTTAAACTGCAATGAAAATCCATGTTCTACTTAGCTACTGGCGTAAGGGATTCCTTGTTGATATACTCACTAACCTGCAATCTTTTAGGAATTTTTCTTCAACGAGAGAACATGTGCAACACAGAAGTGTCTCAGACGTATTGTATAGTTGCACAACGTGTCGCGGGACACTGCCGCTATTCGCACTATTGCCGCTCATAGCTCCCATTTCCTCCTCTCTAACTTTCCTTTCCCCTCCACCCTTTCCCAGTGCACGGTAGCCTACCAGGCTCAGCCCTGGTTAACCTCCCCGCCTTTCTTTTATTGTTATTCTCTCTCTTATTACGTGGCGATTAGTAACAGGGAAAATATTTAAGTCTGCCTAAAACAGGGAAACAAATACAAGTAAAATAGAGAGGTGGTTGTGTATGAAACATTCACATTGAATGAGTATAGAAACACAATACAGACGGCGCCCTTAATAGCTATGAGCATGAAGTATCGTAGTCTTACCTGTTGAGACAATAGAAAATTCAGTGCCTACGGAAAGTTGCCTGAAACGGCTCGTTGGGACGCTCATGAATAAAACGGAGCATTCAGTAAAACAACATTTCTCGAATCCCCTTCCTAACTTCTTTAGGATGGCCTCCTAATGATTTCCAATATTATAATGGAAACTGCATTTCGCTATTTTCTTAAGCGGTAAGCAGAATATTTTGTACTGTATACTCAAGGCACGCCCCCATGATAATATATTTGTTTTCAAAATCGCTTTGGCAACGTCTAAATGTGTAAACAGTAGTAGAAATAAAGCAGACCGAAGAATAATGCCCAGAAATCTTATTTCGGGAACGCGTTACAAAATGCATATTGCAGTGACCAGACCGGAAAACAGAAAAACAGCGCAGAGACCTAGGTAATGTATGTGATGCAAAATGACAGCTAAGAAACCACTTGTGCCAATAAACAAATTACGATTGCATAAATTGTTTGAATAAATGTAGATGGAAGTGAAAAAATACGGTACGCCAAGATATTTTCTGTTATTTAAACGCTTGCTCTATTAGATCTAGCATCAGTACCAGTGGTTCTGAAGTTGTTAGTCTTATTTTCATATAAGTTAATTCATTGCACGTAAGTCAAATTTACATCCACGAGATCCTTCAAATCGCTGATATGTGAAATCCACGCGACGCAAAGTAATCCCATTCTTGCACGCATCACATTTCGTTTCGGAGCAAGACGCAAGAGAATCTTCAATAACGACACTGTAACAACATCAGAATTTGCGCGATAGACGCCACACGCAGTGGAGTACGCGGCACCCAGCCCACGCACAAAAGGTGCGTGGGCTGGGCGTAGACGTCCGCGTGCTTGTCTTCCTCATTTTCTACCCTCACTGAATTACTCTGGCGTAAAAATAAAATAACGCCACTGCCCTTAGACTTATTCAGATGGCTTAATGACACCAGTACCAGCTTGAGAAGCGGAGCTTGGCCAGCGATTATTGTTTCGCACGGTTGTGCTGCGATAGAAGTATCTTGTATCTTAAGATACACGATACATTATCAAATGTATCGGAAATACAGATACAGATAATCGTTTTTCGAGACGTATCGCGGTACAGATACAAGATACCCATAGAGTATCTAAGATAGTATCTAAGATACATGTATCTTCGAGACTGCCCAGCACTGGTATGACCATACTCAACAAAAAGAACACAAAGCAGCTCACTCTTATTGTCTGCTCTCCGACGTTCTCTTTCGCGCTATGATAGACTTGAAGTTTACCACTTAGTGTGTGCATTTTAGTTTCCGTATTGCATTCATTTCAGAATGTCAGCACCGTGGCATTTGTACGTTTAATGATTAACTTGACCTGCTTATAACAATAGCTAGTCTACCGTAGCCTCAGTGGATAAAAAGAGCACCTACAGAAAGAACAGCCAGTGAAAGGTAACAAAGCCCATTCCCTGAAATCTTGGCAAAACACGTTTTCATTAACGTGTAAATTAAATACGGTTGCCGCCTACCGATTAGGATGTTTTCTTTATGTAATAGAGGCAATGTTAGCCGTAAATATGGGTAGCTATCCCAAATTTTGTCGAATAAAACAGGTCACACCAAAATGTTCACATCTATAAGTTTGTCATTCTATTCAAAAGTATTTTGTGCTCTTTACGTCATCTCTCTCCCATATTTCATATTTAGAGTATACAGTCATCCGTATTTCTATGTTTGCAGTGTGTTATTGTGAGAAACTTGTTAGTTTCAAGATTACCACCATATGTTCCGTGCAGTACCATTATCTGCAACTTCCTTAACAAGCACAGCAAAGCCCTCAGTCCCGCAAAATAACGCCTCGGCAGGCGGGAAACCTATTGCACAACAGGCATCAGGTGAGTACTCTGAGAAATACTGCCCATTTCCGTAAAGTTTTCCCACTTGACAGCGGAGCTTTTAGATCCTTGCTATGTTTTTTATTCCGTCGTGTGCAGCTTCGCCGTGCTGGGGGAGAGTTGATGCGAGGTGGAGACGTGGCAGGTGGTAGTAGAGCGGGGCTTAGCGGGATAGAGGGAGCGTAGCGGCGAGCGTAGGCCCAGCCTGGCGGGTGAGAGAGAGCTGCGCGGCAAGCATAGGCGGTGTGATGCCATTTCTCTCCGAATAATGACGTCACACCACCTAATATCAATATAAAAGGACAAACTCACCAAGTTTGTATTATATAGTCCAGGATGTAACACCACTACCGCAATCCTCAGTCGCGCTCAAGGAGAGCATCAGTGCTGCACTGCAGACAGTTGACAGGACTATGCTACAAAATGCGTGGAATGAGATTCGTTATCGTCTGGACGTGTGCCGAGTCACCAAAGGGGCACACATTCAATATTTGTACAGGATGCATAAACTTCGTGAGCTTACGGTTCCTTTCATATATATATTATGTGTGTACGTGTAATACGTTTGAAAATATAGCCTTTTCGAAACGAGTCAACCATTTATACTGGCCACAGATATTACTGTATTCTTAGGTGCGCAGTGTGGTAAAGCTGCAAGTTATCATTATTATCAATATTATGTTGAACACCGCATGCCTCCTCAACACGCAGGTCGTCGTCCTCGGTCAGCAGAGAAATTCAAGCCACACTACATCATGTCTCGAGTGGCACAGGACATCTTGTGCAACACACAACAGCCTAATATTGTGTTTCAAGGGTTTTGATCTATTTAACAGCCAAGCTGTATACTGCTAGGGTTCCATGTATTTTTCGTGTACGTCAATGAATACGTCCGTGCTCCGATGACGAGCTTCCTCCGCCTCTCAGAGCTGGCGGTAGTCACTCACGCTGGAGCACCTTCAGAAACCAGTACCGACCCCTTCTTCGAGGTGGACGCCTACCACAGGATCGACTGTAACGGGCGTGTGGATTCGCAAGCGGGAGGCATAGCCTTATGCACAGAAGATCAAACATATGTGCACCCGCACATCCTACACACACTGCCTGTTAAAAGTGTCACCGACTGCGCCGATTTTGGTATCGTTTGAGCGGAGGGCGGAATTGCTGTACACACAGCTTAAATATTCCCGGGTACACCCGAGAGCCAGGTCGACATGCTCATGTCAGCGCACTTTCAATGAATCAGGGATGACAACACCACGGCCATCATCAGTGTTGGTAGCTTCATCGTCGACATCGGTTCCTCTGCGGTTGTCTAAAAGTAGGCTAGAATCAGAGATGTTAAAAAAGGCTGGCAAGGACTGGCTCCAAGGAATCCAATACTTGCAGAGGACATTCAGTCAAATATTTCTCGCATGTGACTGTCTGTGTGTGTGCGGTGAACACTGATGTGATGTGTGTGCGCGTATTACTTGTTCCCTCTTTCCTCTTGCTCTCTCTATTCTTTTTATCCCCTTCCCCCTCCCCCCGTGTTTGGTAGCCTAACCGGCTACAGCCTGGTTAAACTCCGGGCCTTTCCTTCGCTTTTATCTCTCTCTCTCTCTCTTCAACGTCGACTTCTCGAGACCGGACAAGTGGTTTGGGCGAGTTATGTTGGAGTGCTTTAGTTTCAAGTGCCACACAAATTGCGCAATTCCCACCACTCAAAACCGGTCATGCAAAGATTTGAGTGTTCCTAAAACCGTGTTCATTGTGGTACCCTAGCCTATCAATGTGTACCACAGGCGACAAGGTCATCACGTGCCACAGGGCACGTGTTTATGAATGGGCATGAGTAGCTGGAAAAAAGTTCTTTCCGTACATGTTCTTTTTCCAATAAAATTTCAGTTGATAGACTGCACTTTTGATAGACTGCACTTTTCCCCTCGCTTTCCAACCACGCTCTTGTTTCACAACATTTAGGATTAAATACGCGTTTTTATCTTTGGCTAAGCAGCAGATTAGTGGGAGCGAGCGCGTGAATGAAATCAGCGTTATAAATACGAATTCAAGAGCGGACACCTTGTGTACTTTAACAAGAAATATAACACGTGTATGATGCTCGGAGTAATAAATCCTTGACCATATATGAAAGTTTCTACTATCAATTATTGTTTGTATGGAGCCCCACTTTCTACCGATGAAAGACTTGTGCCAGGATGCTATACGAGCATTTTCTTTTACTATAAGGCTCTACAAGCACCTCAGTGAGGAACACACAAGCATCACGACGTACAACGAGCGTCTCGGGAGTACAGAATGGCCAGCCAGGCGGAGGAATTCCTCCTGTGCCACCGGCAGCAGGTCAGCGCGATCGGCATGCATCCTGTGGGCCTTTTTGTTCTTGCCTTATGATATTGCTGCTTTTGTACAATGATTTCTCACAAGTCGTTTCAGATGAAATTTCCAGTATTCAACAAAGTTTATCTAAATGACCAAAATATCGGCGCTGAGGTGCCGGATGATCTGTAAACAGGCAATACTAAATGCGCAATTGCTTAATTAGGCACTGTGCATATCGTTTAGTGCTGCTATTTCTACCATTGCGCAGTAGAAATATTTGTCGTAATTCTAGTACACTGCATATGCTTTCCTTGAGAATACGTTTACTTAGCAATACATTTGTTTCACTCAGGCACACGTAACAAAGAACCTAAGGAGCCTGGTATCACAGCTGCCCATGCACCCAGCGTTACGACCAGACCGGTGGTTCAGAAGCCCGGGTCGCAACCGCCCAAGCCTCTAAACGAAAATGTTGCACGGAATCGACCAAGGACACAAAGAATAGGTCAGTGAAATTGCGTATTTCTTTACATAGTTGTTATACTTAGTTTAACACAAACAACTTCAAAATATTCGCAAATCTGCCGCCTGACGTAACTGTGACGTCTAAGTGAATTGTCATGATGGTGAAATGCAAAGTACAGTATAATTGCAATATTGCAATGAGGTGTATTGACTGAAATCATTGAATTATTGTCCGGTAAGATATATATATATATATATATATATATATATATATATATATATATTGTAGCGAAGCCATGGAACATAGTAATGGGCTGCTCTCTCCAGCGCCTTCTAGTGGGTCGTCCTCTTTGTTTTCTCAAAGGACGCCGCTCGCGCAGAGAGTTCGTGCCTTGCCGTGACTGTCACCATTACTCATTGTCGTTGAGTGCCGTCTATTAAACACCTTCACAATATATATATATATATATATACACATATATACTTATATATATATATATATATATATATATATATATATATATATATATATATATATATATATATATATATATATATATATATATATATATATACGGGAAGTAGTTAGTCAAGCAATTGTTTACGGAACAAGATTTGGAGACTGTGCGCGGAGCATCCAACTTTGGTTTAAACAGAGTTGTTGCTTTCACCCAGTACTGCGAAGCACTTTTCTTTCTTCTCGGGCACCGATCTCTTATGACCACAATAGTTTATCAATTCTTGTTTCAAATCACATTTTTGGACGGGCAGTACAAATTGCAAAATACTGTTTATGTATTGTTTATGTGAAGGACGACCGATTCTTTCAGGGGGATGTATTGACATTCTGGTATTAAGAAGTGCATATAGGAAGTGATAAAAATGCTGCGGCAACGTGAAGAACAGAAGTATTGTGACTTCGCGTTGGCAAATTTGAAAAAATACTGTTCAACCATATTGCAGCTTCAGGATCGCAGTGTGGCGTTCGAAGTAAAAATGTGACCAATATATCGTTATGTAGTATTCTTTGCTGGTAATTTATACATACATTAATATTTTTTTACGCCATATTTTTTTTAATTAACCGAACTACAAGGTTTCGTGGAGTTTCTCGTCAGTACCATGACGTTAGAGAAGGATTATAGCGCACACCTCCTGTGTAATGTTTGTGCAAGACCTAAACGTCCTCGCGGCATGCCCAAGCAATAACGCTGTAAGAGACGCCAAGCAGAAACGCTGCTATAATAAACGATATAAAATTAACTGCCCGGTTGTAGAAGCAATGGGAGAGATAGCATCTATGGACATAATGATCCAAGGGGCCAAAGCGTGCTGACTGCGTATTTCGTGACACTTTTCAGTACGTCCACAACAACGATGAATGTGTAAAGTATCCCGCATCTGTATATTTATAACATTGTTCCAGTGACACCTAACCTTTATTTGTTTAACACTTCATTGCGATCCTAAATAGCATCTAATGGTGGAATATACCTAATTGGCGTCACCACTGCTGGTGACAACTACCGCAGTGTGTGATCCTTTACAGTAAAGAACACCTTGACATTCTGTACTATTAACGTTGTAAAATATTGATTGTTCATTATTGCGATAGCATTTATATAGACACCATCGACGGGCTTTCCGAATATACGGGCTTTCCGTAAATTCCGTCGCCGTCATGTTCCGTATGAAGACCACCTTGATAACATCCCCCCGCGCATCGTATGTTTTACCAGCTGGTAAAAGCGCGCGAGCGGGGCGACGACCACGGCTGAAGCAGAAATGAAACCAGCCGAACCATCTCCGTTGTAACGACGGCGCATGCGATAGCATCAGCCCGCGTGCAAGGTGTGCCGTTGATTGCTACTGAAGCAGAGAGGAAACGCCCGCCCGTCTTGAAGGAGCATAAAGGAACGGGTGGGGGGAAGGGGAGGGGGGGTCGCTCGAGCAGCAACACTGAACTTTGATTTGAAGGGCGTCGCCGGCGTACGCGCTATCTCGGCAGGCATCAGTAAATGGTTCGTATACCTTCTACGTGCTGTGCTCTCAAAGCGAAGAGAGTGTGCAAAAAGAGTTTCTCTCCTTGAAGCGGTCGTATTCGTATTCTTTTACACCAGCATTTTGTAGAGTTACGCGAGATCGATCCAAAAGAGTTAGCTGCCAGCCTTACTTCGTCTAATATTACAATTTGCTGCTATCGCATTCATTGCTCCGACGTTGCGGTGAAATTGTAATCTTAAATGCAAAGTATTAATTAGCGAACCTTAGGCACTTTGAGTGTTATATCTATCTATCTATCTATCTATCTATCTATCTATCTATCTATCTATCTATCTATCTATCTATCTATCTATCTATCTATCTATCTATCTATCTATCTATCTATCTATCTATCTATCTATCTATCTATCTATCTATCTATCTATCTGTCTATCTATCTATCTATCTATCTATCTATCTAGCCGCCTTCGTCTGGGTGCTATTGTGATCGCCTCCTTAACTTGGTGTACACCAAAATTGGCATGGGAGGGCAAGAGCGATTGAAGAGTATGACTCCCTGGTCATAACATGAATAACGTGAAAATCCTGTCGCGTACGTCGTCAAACCCTTTCCTTCAGACACGTGTGGCACATACCCGTATACCACGGCACGTGGTATACGGGCCGTGGTACACGGTTTATATCTGCCCAGGAACGTAGAGAACGCACTTTGGTAATTGAAATGTGAGAACGTTAAGAAAAACCGACACCGTTAGCGTTGACACGACGAACGAAAGCGTAGAAATCGAGATCCCAGCAGGAATCAAACCCATCCATTTTGCGTGGCAGTCGGGTATTCTACTACAGAGCCACACCAGGTCTAGAATCTGCTTCGGAAAAACATCCAACGCAGCGTAATGTCGGAGTTGAGGTTGTAGTGCTGGCTATCTAATTTTATAATAAAACAATAAACACCAAACATGCGTCTTGCCTGGTTGACGTAAATTGTGGTTCCAATGTTGGCTACGCTATTGTAGCGCTGCAATTAGCATTACATTTGTATTCCTATATGATTCAGTAAGCTATATTCAAGCGTTGCTGGACCCCGGAGCAGTATACGCTAACGAAAGATACGTATGATGTTCACATCACCGCACCGTCGCATGTACTTCGTTTCGAAGACAGACGTCTGTGCTCTAACGTGAGTGCCGGTACTACGTCAGCCCATAAGCTACCATTTAAACGTCAGTTTAAGCCGTGTTCAGACTGCGTGCGCAACGTACCAATCGTCGGTGAGGATCGCGACCGTAAACTTAATCAACGTAATGAGCTTGTTCAGACGTTGTTGCATTTAGCATAAAGTACGTAACGTTTCGGGCGTAAATGTTGGCGGGTCCGCGACTTTTACCACCACTACTGATGCGACCGTTACGGCACGACCAATGGGCAAAGCAGTTTCGGTTTTCACTTTCCGCTCACAAGGCTTCCGGTATCCCCAGATTCCGCGTCTTCATGCGCGTCATGACGTGTAGCAGCGTGTCTGTGGAGCTGGTTTGCCCGTGTTCGTTGATGTGTGTTCTCGCGGCAAGTTCCACGACGAGTGCGGAAGGGCCTTCATTGTGCAGCGATGAGTTGCTCGTCGATGAATTGCGTCAAAGACCCATTCTCTACGACCAACGGCGTCATGTTGGAAAATCAGAGCGGTGATTGGCCCGTCGTAAAAAATCGTGTATTACCGAAGGGCTCAATGTGAACACTCGTCGTCGCTAGCAACGTAAACGGGCGTTACAGCAGTTACGCGATAGGAGACTTATGACAGATGCGACTGCAGTCTGAACGAGGCTTTAGTCGGCGTGTCTGGTAAGCCCACGATGCGCACACAACACCTCAATTTACAAAAACACGTCGATCCACCTCCTTGCGCTTTGCTCAAGGGCGAAAAATGCCGCATAGAAATACTGGCTGCCTGCTTCGCATAAAACCGATTCCCACAAGGCGTGGGATCTGCCGATTTTTTTTTCTGAATGCTGATACGTATGGACAATACGTTCCTTGTTTGTATTTTTCAAGCTACGTCTCTTGAATGAAAGACAATTCGGAAAAGTAAATAGCACGACGGTTTGAATAGTTGATTTCAACTGGTTACAAAAGAACATGGCAGGGAGCATTTACTTCGTGTTCTGAGAAAGGTATGCTGGCTGTACGAGAATTATAGTTTGTATGTTTCAACCTACGAGGTAATCAATAAAAGAAAATGGTATGTTTGTAGCAATGTTAGAGTGATAGTGTGCAAGGCAGGTACTTTGTGAGGCCAGTGTACAATTTATTTTGGCTTGTGTTTGAGTGCCTCCAAGACAAATCCGTGTACATGCATTTCTCGGTAAAGTACTATCACATTTATCAATAGATTGATGATGAGGCAGCATACATTTTAATCCACGAGCGTTCTACGATGTCTTGTTAGAAAGATGCGGCACACATGCAGCGGATCTGCAGGACACTCATGCACAGAAAGCTTGATTTGCTGAGAAAAGTCCTGCGTGCTTAAAAGACACACTTGAATTCTTTAATGAATATTGATTATGCTATTTCAAATGCAGCTTACATATGACAAGAGATTGTCACATCTCATGCAGTGTCTCAAACCTTCTCGGAGGGACCACTGAATGATATCCGATTGGTGAAACCAACTCCCAGGAGGAGGAATCGTGAGTTATACTGTACAGCATTTGCTGCTCGCACATTTATTTACATCTACTGGCTGCAGTGACACGCACAGCCTTGTGCTTATGCATGCGTATTTTCGTTGTGCCTACTTTTTTTTCAGGAGGGGGAAGGGGAAAGTGATTTGATAACACTGGCTCAAAATTTGAGGGGTGGAGGTATTCAGTGTGTAGCTGACACATTTATGGGCGGGAAGATTAGTTGGAGCTGAAGATACCGCGGTGACAACACGGGCCGGGAGCCTCATATTTATCAATTTCTTTCACGTAGTTGGTTCGCACTAGTTGTTTCAGACACTCTCTAGTTTCCGAATGTGTTTTGTGATTGTTGTTTGAAAAGAATGTAGAGATAGTAAAAATTTGTTGTGTAGCAACTGACCAGTTGGAAGACAGGACCTTATTGTCTTTTGCACGTCTTCGCACACAGCTATTCATCGGCTTTGTAATTCAGTACGAACTACTATTAAATGACCTAAACTTGGATTCATCTTCGTTACTAGCCTATCGAATTGAATATAGAGTTTGCTTGTGTATCGGTAAAATGGAGCAGTATAAGAAGTAACTCTGCTGGTATTGTGCTCACAGCAAATTGCCCAACATAAGAACTAACTGCTTGACATGTTCACCAGATAAGCACTCGGTGCGCGCTTAACAACATATCTGAAAGTGGGAATGACCATGTAACCGCTTATGTAATACCCCCTCGTGGGACTTTAAGGAAATAATGAATGAATGAATGAATGAATGAATGAATGAATGAATGAATGAATGAAATATTGGGCAGCAGGATCCAATGTAATGCCCGCACCTAAGCTTTTCTCTTTTGAAGCACTTAAGTATTCTTTAGGTACCATACTTCGTCGTTCTTTTAATACATGTAATTATAGAACGCGCACATATATTTATTGAGGCACAGAATAAAGCTTGTTGAAAAAAAAAACGCCCTGTCACAAGCTCGTACGGTTGATAAGGCTCAGACTGACCACGTTATAATAAGTGCGTCAAGTGTTTTTCTCATTCATTAACGTATATTACTGTGATTCTGGATCACTTTTTTTCGTTACTGCTCTTGATCGTCTTTCAGAAGACAATAATCCTTATTCTCACAATTTCTGAGAACGTTAATGCACTTCACGTGTCTGATTTCCCTTACCCTTTCTTTGCAGAAGGAATTTATTTATATGTCGACGAGAAAGACATCCCTTTCTTCCCAGGACCGCTTAACGTAAGATACATAACTTGATATAATAGTGGCCTTTGAAACAAAGAACGCATGTGGTTGTTCTTACACTCGATCCTGGTGTAGCACCATGCAGTAGAGTCGAAGGCTCGCATAAAAATCAAATAGCTTTCCTGGTTACGAAAGAACATTACTTCCACATCAACCCAGATGTTTAGGTAGGCAATGCCTTATGAAATTTTCTGATACCTACGGCGACTCCAACACTCAGCTGGAAAATAGTAGCATGTGGGCTTTAAAAGAGAAACGCACAATGAACGGACCGGAGTCGGCAACCGAAAGTCAGGATAGAAGCAAAAAAATTTCAGAGATAGATACCTTGAGAATGCTGGTAGGTTGCTGCAAGCTAATCAGATATATCCAAAATACAAAATTCACTCAAAACCGCAGTGGAACAGATCTCACTCATCATTGCCCCTATAAAAACAACGGTGCGGGTATGAGAAAACCAGATATCTTCCGGTTGGTAAAAAGTCACTTCATCAGTCGTACCACATCCTCGCTTCCCTATCGCAGTGCGAACAACGAAGAGGAAGAAAAAAGAAACCAGATATTAAGAATGGACTGCAAGAGAGGCCCAAGTTTACAGCGGCATACTTCAAACGACCAGCTACTGGCGCTTTGTTTACACAACACAACGGAGGAATGTACCGAAGCACAGCTACCAGCACAAGATAACTGCTTGGTGCAC
The DNA here is from genome assembly GCF_013339695.2 of Rhipicephalus sanguineus. Lineage (NCBI taxonomy): Eukaryota > Metazoa > Arthropoda > Arachnida > Ixodida > Ixodidae > Rhipicephalus > Rhipicephalus sanguineus. The sequence continues at coordinate 70,409,597 of NC_051183.1, read as the reverse complement.
ACTCTAAGTAGTAGTCAAGTCTGAAGAAGTTTAGGGCGTGAGGCACTAGTACAAAAAACTAGGTGCTCTTACCCTACCGGGAAACAGGGACAAGCGAAGCTTGGCATGTCTGTGCCCAGCCTACCATTTTTGTTTCTTTTTTTGTATCGCATTAAGCAGCGCTTCATCTGTTTCCCTTCCTCCATGCCGGGAATTGAACGTTCTCCCAAGTGGTCATCAGCGCAACACTTCTGTTGCTGCAGGCGAAAATGACGGTCACGCACGAAACAATGAAATGTAACAAGAAATACAACCATTAAATCTGGCAGCGTGAAGTGGCAAGTGCTCTCGACAAAAAATGAGATTACCATATCAGAAACGGCTGATCGCCGGCGACTTCACTATCGAGAAAGCATCAGTTATCTGGAAAAGGCGCGCACGGCTACCCATGTGACCGGTGTACCTTCGAGGACCTAGTTATGCGCACCCGCATTCCATTCACTGGCACAAATTATGCCACCGCCGTGGCCACCGATATCTGTAACTCATAGAAGCTTCGTCTAAAAGCACTGATTTCTCGTCAACACCAGGATTCACACCAACACGCCCAATTTGACCATCAACAAGTAGATAGATAGATAGATAGATAGATAGATAGATAGATAGATAGATAGATAGATAGATAGATAGATAGATAGATAGATAGATAGATAGATAGATAGATAGATAGATAGATAGATAGATAGATAGATAGATAGATAGATAGATAGATAGATAGATAGATACGACAGTAAAAGTGTGTTGTCTTTGCCAAGAAATTTTCGCACATAAAATCTGGACTGCTCGAAAAGCAGGTTGCATTAAGAAATATCATTAGAGAAGTGGGTGTACCTTAGTCTTGCGCAGTTATGGTAGACACCTGGGAAGAAAACATGGCATAGACTGCGTAACCTTAACAAAATATAACGCATAAGCGCAAGAGCACCACCTCTCCTAATACAGCGCTGACAGAATGAGGATAAGTGAATATCGTTCATCGGAACTCAATCTGCAATACATAAGATACACGCTAGTTACTCCTTGGCTAGTGAGAGCGAGCAGCAGCAGCGGCTTTAAACCGCTCTTTGTTCCAAGTGGAAAATGACAATATGACAAAAAAAAGATAAGAGCCATACCGAAGGTAAAAAAACTGTAAAGAGAAATTACCCTATGACCGTGCCAGTAATCCATGGTGTAGCAGACTCAAGGCACAAAAGCTCGAAGGCACAAACCACGATAAAAAATGTATGCGGCAGCATACAGCGTGAAAGCTTTAGGAAGTGCGATGCAGTAATATGGCTGCCCTTCAGTGACGCTCGGGCTCCCGGCAAGCAAGCGCTCGCGATCCAAACGTGCATCCGACTCGGCGCGCATCGGGAAAGGAAACCTTCATTTAAATCCAGTAAACACTCTTTCCTACTCAGACTCACTTCACTTTCCCTCCCCCTTGCTATACTGTCCTATACACGGCTATGCTATGATCCACACTCCCCTCCTCCTATTCTCTTCACCCTTACTTCCCTTTTCCGCACCTACTTGCCATGCTATACTACACAGGACCATGCTATGCTTTACCCCTCCTCCAATTTTCCTTCGTCCTCACCATCATATCCCTCCTCCTCAGCCCCACTTCCCATTTATAAGCATTGCTATACAAGACTACGAACGGCTCCACAGTGCTTTACCCTCCCATTATTCATTTTCATCCTTCTCACCCTCACATCTCTCCTCAATTTCCTTTTGCTAGCCCTTGCTATACTCTACTATACACAGCTATGCTATGTTCTCTCCCCCTCATTTTCCTTACTCGTCACCTTCTCATCGGACCTCCTCACCCTCACTTTGCTCTCCCACCCCTCGCTATACTATACTACAGACATGACTACGTTATGCATTACCCTCTGCATCTTCCTTATCTTCCTCCTCAATCTCACTTCCCTTATCCATCCAATTGCTATGCCATACTATATTATACAAGGCTATATGCTTTGCCCTCCAGTTCCTTTCCCTCGTCCTCACCCTCACTTCCATTTTCCACCACTTGCCACATTGCACTACACATGACTAGGTGAAAATTTACCCTCCCCTCCTCCTCATCACATCACCGATCCTCACCGTCACTTCTCTTTCTCACCCCTTGCTATGTGTACTACTACACTTGTCTATATGTTCTACCCTCCCACTCATGCTTTCCTTTTTTTTCACCCTCAAATGTCTCCTGACCTCTTTTCCCCTTTCCACCTCATTGCTATGCTATATTGCGCACGGCTATGCTATGCTCTACACCCCAACTTCCTTTCCCTCCTCCTCAGCCTGAAACATCTCCTCCTAACCCTGAATTCCCTTTCCGACCAACTTGCTGTACTATACTGTACACATATATGTTATGCTCTATTGCAAATCAGTTCTGCGCAATCCCGCAAGGTGGCGGAAGTGTTAAGAAAGGAAAAATAGACAACGACCCTATACACAAACGGGTGGTTGTCTATTTTCCCTTTTCCCTTTCTTCATGTTATGCTCTACCATCCCATCCCCCTTTTCCTCATCCTCCCCGTAAGATCTCTCCTCCTCACCCTGACTTCCCTTTCCCATCCTCTTGCTATACTGTACACGGCTATTCTAGGCTCTAGCACTCTCCTCCTCATCCTCCCATCTCTTTTTCTCGCTCCACTTCCCTTTCCCACGCCTTGCTATGCTGCACTTCACATACATATGCCATGCTTTACAATCCGTCACCTATATCCTCCGCTCCGTCACTTTCCTGACCCTTTGCTATACTTACATCACTGTACTTATATCACTTACATGAATTTGTCCACGTGGCACTATACATGACTATACTGTTTTAACCTCTCCCCTCCTCTTTTTCCTCGTTCCCAGCCTCACTTCCTTTCTCGAACTCTTACAATACTACACTATACGTGGCTATACTATACATCGTTTTACATGTGTAACGGCATGCGACGACATGGGATGACAGCACACGATGAGAGCATACCACAGCATGCGACAGTCCGGGCCCCTAAAGTGTACCGTACCCAAAAGAAATGACATGGAAAGTGTCCACGATTGTTAACATCAGGTAGAGTTTGCTGCACTAGCGAAACTCCTGTGAGTTTTCGAGGACAATGGAATACCTGTGTATTTCCCACCGTTCAGGTGGCCCAGTGTTTGAAAAATCGATAGTAGAAATTATATTCAATGAAGTACGCAGAAACAGTCAATTTTGTGTTGCATTTTTCTCGTTTTTTTTTCTGTAGCTCAGCGCTCCATCCTCCACTGTATACAACAATGTCGATGCTGAGCCACTGTATGCAACATTGTCGATATATTACAAACAAAAATAACATTCTCGCTTGGAGAGAGGAATAGAGCGTGTGATTGAATATACTCGTATAATTTCGAATACCCATACTGGTCCACTTGGTTTCTCAATGTTTGTACGCATAGTACAGCACAAGTCATGGACCTTGTGCTGTCGGTCAAACTGATGAAACAAGTAGTCGGGTGACCAAGTCATTACTATATAAATGCACTCGTTTTAGTTTTATACAAGAAAACAATTCCTTTTATTTCATGGCATGCTATGTTTATTCGGAATAGTGAGAAGATTCACGATATGATTCTGTTTAATATTTGCCTGTACATTTTTCTCTTTACAGGAACCTCCTCTAAGTGTTTTTGTTTATAGGATGCCTCCTGAACTTCCGAGAACAATACCTAGACTGCCACCAATACTCAGAATGCGACCAGCAGAGTAAAATGGTTGAACCAGCTTGGCCGACAACCGGAAGCTTCAAATGAGATAGGGCGCAAACCCAAATATAAAAGTGACTATGTTGAACTTAGTACACTAAGTACTATTTCGAATTCACGAAAAAAAAAATCGCGTGTTGTGTGAGAATTTTCACCTAGGCGTGAACTGATCAGCAAAGAAGAAACATACGCAAATATTACGACCACGTCTTCTTAATAACCTCAGCAAACGATCAATATAAAGCAACACATAGAGGTTCTAAAGAAGTGTGTATTTTGGGTGTATTTTTTCTTCCTTCAACTCAGTATTTTTAGGAATCTTGTGGGATGGATGGAATAATTGCAGTACCTGATCTTGATTACTACAAGTGCTGCATAATATTTGCGGCAGAAAGCCAAGTATGTAATCCTCGATTTCATAAAAAACAATTGCATTATGATTAGGGCTGCACGTTTTCGGATAAATCCCAATAAATCCGATAAACGCACGCCGGTAAAATTCTGTACAATTCGAATTTATCCGATAAACTTCGATTTTAACGGTCAGTATAACCCTGTTTCGTTCTTTATCGAAAGGGCGTGTCTTAAGCGGTCATTGATACATCGGCCGGTTTTCGCCGATATAAACGTTACCCCCAGTCAACAGTATATCGCAGACCGGACCCATCGCACATTTAACAATGAGCCTGTCGTGCACATAACGAGAGATGTCAGCGCATGCAGGAGACCCGGGAGCGCGAGACAACATCTTCATATACGGCCCCATGGCAGCCCTGGGACGCGCCAGGCGACATGGAATATACGGACCTCGTGAAGTATGCTTGCGTCTATTGCAACAAGCTTTAAGGTTGTCATACGCACAAACGTAGATGTTTTGTAAGGTTCAGAGCTGGGCTTGTAGCGCTTGTAAGTTTCTACTGGAAAATCTTGCAGTTATCTTCAACTGTGTCCTATAATTCTTATTTTGATTTTTGTGCAATCTTATTTTTCTAAGTGTATAAGCTGCACATGCCTCCTTCTATCACATAAGTATGCGCAGGAATTTGTTCTTGGATAAGAATTCATTGGACTCTTAGTTCACATGCCTCGATCGTCCTATCGCTTGGGTGTGCACAAAATCCGTTTTTGGATAAGTTAGCACTGCGCTGCTAGTTCATTTCTGGGTCGCTGGGGGGTGCGTGGATGCATATGTATGAAATATTTTTTTCCTAAAGTTCACTTGCGAGTGTAGCGAGTGTCGTCTCCTTGTCTCATTTGTCCCCGTCCAAACTGCGCTACTTCACTGTACGGTATATGTTTTGTATTGAAGTATTTGCGCTTGTGTGCTTTGTGTTAGTGGGTTCAAACCTCCCAGACAACGAAAATGCGCTTGGCGTGTTCTGATGTTTTTGTCTTTAGATACCATTTCGTGTGAGATATTTGATTATTGAATATAATACAAATTAAACTCCGGATTTTGGAGAATACCGGATCTACGAAAAATGAACTCCGGTAAACGCCAGATTTCCGCCAAAAAGTAAACTCCAAGAACACCCTCCGAATTTCAAGTTAAGTAAACACCGCACATTGCAATGATTGTGGTTATTCACCTGTCTATTCAAATTGTATCATAATCAGCCGCCACAAAGAAAAGTGCACTCGAGAAATCATCGAAGCAAAGAGTATAATCATAGAAGGGGCGAAATGTGTCAGCACACCGTCGATAGTGTTGTCAGAAAAAGAAATTATGTTCCTCAATTCGTCAGTGCGCTGAAATTGTTACGTGGCCATAAAGCGATGTATAGCAGATTTCCAATAAAAAACCAGTTGCTAGAGCGCTTCCGTCTGTGTGTCCGTGTGTCTTCCTCTAGCCCGTGTCTACTAGCGCTACCCTTCAAACCGAAAACAAGGAGCCGTAATTATAATCACACACACTGGGTAAATAATGCGAATAAGGCGGCAACAGGGGCTAGTTGGTACGACTTCATGCTTTTGATGCGCTGCCGATGGGCACGGACCAGAAGAAACGAGGAAAACAACACAGGGTGATGCGCACATTCACAGCTACTGTATTATAATGAAATTTACAAATTGTAGCTAGCGAACTTGCAATGTACCTCTGCAATAAAATAATTCTCGCAGTGGCACCAGTTTTGCAATATTTACTCCTACAATGGCAGTGGCATCACAAAATACAAGAGCGTTGAAATTATTTTGTACTACGATGCACAAAGCTAAGTTTCCGTTAACGGAAGTGACTAGACCAACCGTGCGTTTCTAAAGCAAGTTGGATGGCAAATATCTAAATTGTTCGCACCTTCTAGTTAATGTGCCATGAACATTAAGCGGCTGCACCACGCCCACAGCATTAAGCAAAATTAGTGGGAAATACGTCACTTTAGTGCATATGTGTACGTTGCTTTCGTTACCATTGCTTGGCGACAAAATTAGGAATCTTGCATGGATAAAATGGAACGAGTTCGCGCAGGGCAAGGTGGGTTGAAGGTCATTTGGGGAGACCTTCGTTCTGCAGTGGACATGAGGTACGCTGATGCTGATGATGACGCAAATATGCTTTTCCCTCAACACGTGTACTACAATACAGACGAAACAGCAGCATCGGCAATCTCAACGAACATAATGTTACATATATTTTGAGAGCTACAAATCAGGGAAGTTCACTTTTCTTGTTGCTGTTCTTGTCACAAGTACAATACTGAAAGCAGCGGTAAGGCAAGCTAATAATGGTCCATTTAAATGCTTCGTCATTCGCGCATACAAAAGTGGCCTGCGCGCAAACGCTTTCGCCCACCTGTCCTACGCAGGAGACGTGTGCGACGAACGTTCGAAGAGTGCTATGGCGCTTTGATAATTTTCGGTTGTTTGCTTCCCCTACACAATTACATATTCCATCATGCGTTCTGTATAACGACAAGAAAAACGTACTGATAAGAACAGCGACACAGAGACGAAGAGCCACTTTGAGTACTGAGTTTGCTGCCATTGGTAAGTTTCTAATCTCACATAACAGTGCGGTTACGTGCGAGAACTTAGCGATGCGGGTGACTATACCTCGTGACAACTTTCTGTGGCAGCACAACCAAGGCTACGGAACCGAATTGAAAACAAAGTGCATATATGTACAGTGAGAAATAAACGAATATTTATCGCCACATGCACTAATTTCTTTATTTTGATGCGATCATGTTTGACCCAAAATGAAGCGTTTCTTGCCGCAATCGATGTAGAGGGCGCTTTGCTTATACTTTGAATTAGTTTTCAGGTCGCACGTTAACCCAATCAAGAGTTTCGTCTCTACCAGTTGACTGCCGCCTTCATCACCGTCAATACCATCTGACAATATGAAGCGACGGCGTGTAGGTACAACCAGGAGCATATAGTTTAAAGCAGGCACGTAGCCAGAATTTTTTTTCGGGGGGAGGGGGGTATGGGGGCCCAAGGCTTAATTGTTCGAAAGAAAGTCTTTCCATAACAAAAAAAAGTTGCCAGGGAATATAGAAGACTGGACGAATTTCGGGGAGGGGGGGGGGTGGACCCCTTCTTTGCCTACGTGCCTCGTTAAAGCATGGTTACACAATCAGCCTCCCTGGTTCATTAAATTAGCCCTCTTAACCCTTTCGGCCCTGGCGGTGTCAATTGACACCATGACACAACATTTCCCCTAGCACCTCGGAAATGAAACCAAAACTCGCCATTCTTGGGGGAATACTTTCAATGATCCCCACTGCGTTTGACATCAAAATGGTGACATGCTTGCGGAGCTGGGAGCCGTAGTGAAGAAGAAGCTTGACCGAAGTCATCGGTGACGCCGTGGCGGGCCAGCTGAGGCGGCTAAGCGCAATTTTCGGGTCGACGTACCGAAGCTGTTTCAATGAGTATCACATTGAAAAATGGAGCGTGGTTCACATTTTGTGTACTCTAGTGAATAGCGGGAAAAAAGATGCCATTTTCTCTCATTTCACACCGCTGAGCCCTGATGACCTAATTTGATGTCATGTCTGTAAATCCATTAATAATTGCACCACTGGCTCAATTTTTTTGTTTGTGGTCTTCTGAGGTCATAACTATTAGGCAAACAAACACAAAAAATGTCTCCGAAGAAAATAAAAAATCCAGGGCTGAAAGGGGTTAAAAAAACCCTTAGCTACTACTCGCAGGAGGAATAGAGCAAAATACTTCAGTATCATTATAAGCGTACAAAGCGTGGTCAACGTGCCTGTCCATGAGCCGAATTATACTGTTCCGAAGTTTATTTTCGGATGCTCTGTGCGCATTACAATGCCCTGCAAAGTATATCCTCCATTATTTCTTCTACAATCCGGCCAGTTTCGCAAGTGTGTTCTTTTTCTCCTCACTGAATCTATGCGCTCCCTGTATCTAAGGCCTTCATGAGTTTATTCAACTCTTCTGCAGTGCTACTGCTCTGTATCCATGTGCTCAGTGGAATTTCCCCCGTTCAAGCACCCATACCCAATATTTTCTGCGACAAGCAAGATGAAATAGTGCAAAATATACGGAGTTGCACTAGTGTATCTGTAACCTCACTGTATTTATTTCTTTATTAATGCTTCAAATACCCCAGCTAGGGGTTTTACATGAGGGATGGGCTGTTATGTAGTGACAATGATTCGATGAACAACTTGAAGGCTTGTGGGTTGGATTGGAGCACAGCATCTCTGGGTAGTGCGTTCCAGTCTCTTGCTGTGTTCACAAAGAAGGAGCGAAGGTGCGCAGCGGTCTGTGCCGGTGGTGGGTAGACCGCTTTGGTGCGATTCGTGTGGCAGGACGGACGATGAGCAGGCAAGATTATTGAAGTGCTAGGAGAGGAATGGTAAAACTTGTGAAAAAGGCACAACCTAGATCTGAGGCGTCTTAGCTCCAAGTTTTAAAGATGTGCTTCGGATTTTAGTTTTGTAACACTAGTGTGGAACGAATAATCTGAATAGATGTAGCGAGCTGCGCGGATTTTGCACTGCTTCAAGTGCTTTAGTAAGGTTAGTTTGATGCGGGTCCCAAGCAGAGCATGCCGTATTCTAACTTGGGCCGGACGCATGTTTGATAAGCTAACAGTTTGGCCGATGGGGGAGCAAGGCGCACTGCCAGTATAGGTGAAGGAGCCATATTTACGCTAATCCTTAACCAAACTTGCGTGCATGTCGCTAATTGTCCTCTAATATGCGTAAGACTCGCATTACGTTTTTTTTTTGTTATTACCGATGGCAAGCTGCAAGATAGCTGTACTCATTCACACGGGGCACGCGGGCAATTCATACACTTGCCTGTTCCGGCTTCCTAACCAGCATGATGCCGGTGTCCATGATTGGTAATAACTCAGTAATACGCCGGTAAAATGTAGATTTACATGCCGGAAAGCTATACACTTGGGGTATGGAAGTTGTAGATCATCCATCGTATTACAAATAATGAAATGAACCAAACCAACCTGCTAATCTCTTACAGGCTAAACACAGCATTAGTCCTTTTATGAAAGATGAAACTGATATAATATAAAAAATACTACACTCGCAGGGGTATTAACATAAGAACAGCCCTACTACTCTGTTTGGTCTGCAGCAGCAAAAGACATTCTTTATCCTATTGTGTTATGTGGCGATTACACTTTGCACATTCTGTGGGAGCTCGAACATTTCGGGAGTGCATTCCGGCAGAGTGAAAAACCTCATCTGCCTTCACCCCTCTGGTTCGCCCAAACTGTAGTCGTAGTAAATGGAATACCCACTTGCTCTTCCCTAGCTTGTTTTTTCGCATCCTTCTACTGACTCGCTTGAAACATCTTCAATAACGTGGCGTCACTCTCATATAGAAGGTAGAAATGCCACGCAACCAAGGGGTTGTATTATCTGTTGGCAGCATCGATGCTTAGACTGATATAAATGTCTTTTAGTGGAAATAGCTAGCAAATGACATCGGGATTCCTCTGAGAAGGTACTGGTACCAGTCGAAGGCATAATAGGTTTGCGCAAATCTGGGAGCCACAGCAGCAGAAAACGCAAATATAAGGTGTTTAACGCATTTAAATCCGCTGAGAAACATTTTGGATCACGTGTACGTACACTGCATCTTATAGTACGTTTGCGTGAGTCAAGAGGCAC
>NC_051183.1:70241934-70399610 GCF_013339695.2 Rhipicephalus sanguineus | reverse complement strand
GATCCGGCTTGTATGGAATTATCGTGTCGATGGTGTGCGACGGGTGCTTCCGTACTGTAAGAAGGGTGGGTACATGTGCTAGAGGGCCGTCTGCACAATTAGCATACACCATACTGAATGAAATAATGCACATTGGATAAACTTGTTTGTCTTGGTATACGTGTTGTGCAGACGGCCCTCTAGCACATTGTGGAAACGACGCCATAGCCTGCTCTCGGGCGTCCATAATTACCATTGGGCCCGCCAAGCAAGCTCTCATTGTAACGCGAATTCATTACTCGTCGCCCTGACATCAACGCGACAAGACTTCGACCACTCATGAGTCACTGACATACATCTCGCATTTTGCCTCTGCCTGTGACGAGTGTCAGCTGCAAGGGCGACCACGTGCTTTGCGGCGAAGCACCAACAAAAAGAAATGCAGGACGCGTTCGAGGCCAAATTCAAAAATTATTTTCTTCCTTAAAACAAAAATGATTTGATTAGACTTTCTTCATTGCTTAACGATTTAGTCTACTATCAAACGCCGCATGACGAGGATTTTTACTTGGACCGTATCAGTATGAAAAATACGGTCAAACATGCGACAAACCGCACATATTCTCTAATTTGACAATTTTTCGGGAGGATTTGAAGTCTGTTTTACCCCTAAACATTTTTGTACTAAAATACACTTTCCTGAAAATCATACTATTATTTATATTGGTTAGGGAGAGTTCCAGATAGGTCAAGGAAAAATCACGAACTTTGAACATTTTTGTAGTTTTTGAAGATACGTAGCTGGTAGTGAAACACAAAATATTCGGAATTAAAGAATAGGACAACTAAACGGAACCTCTGCGATGGCGCAAGCATGGTTTCGGTGCTCAATAGACGAAAAATAGATTTTATACACATTTTTGTATAAGGCACGGTTTAACAAATGCAAGCGAAATTCGAGGGGGCGCCATGATCGTCAAAATTTTTTTCGAGCAAAAATGTTTTGTCACAATACTCCATGTGGCACGGGAAAAAGGCACAAATTTTATCAGCAAAATCTACGATGTGCGAGCGCCACGTCTGGGACACTTGGCGTGGAATGACCCATATATCTATCTATCTATCTATCTATCTATATATATATATATATATATATATATATATATTATAAAGACGTTTATTAACGGCGACGATACTCGACAGCGACAGTCAAGGCGGGGGCCGACTCTGCGCGAGCTGCACTCTGTCCAAAGAGGGCAACCCACTAGAAGGGGCCGGAGAGGACGACCCACTTCAGAGTTCCAATAAGCTTCGCTACAATTACTCCGGGTGCGAAAAGGGAGCCGCCTGGCGACCTAACAACTTGTCACAATGAGCGGATCATGGTACACCTTGAGGCGCTCCACGTTTACAATGTCGCGCCCTCGACGGTGCATGTCCGAGGATGGATCTATTGGTTCGATCAGGTAGTTTACAGGGGATGTGCTTTCAACAACACGGTAGGGGCCTTCGTATTTGGGCAGTCGTTTTGAAGAGAGGCCAGGTGCAGTGGTAGGGATCGAGAGCCATACGAGCTCTCCAGGGAGGAACGTCGACTCAGAAGTGATTCTGTCACCGCTAATGCTCCTCTGCCGCTCTTGGTCCTGCGTAGTGAAGGTCTTGGCAAGGTCGCGACATTCTTCAGCAAGTCGGGCGGTAGCAGAAATCGGCGCACACTCAGACCGATCCGGCTTGTATGGAAGGATTGTGTCGATTGTGTGCGAGGGGTGCCTGCCATACAATAAGAAAAAGGGAGAAAAGCCAGTGGTGCTCTGAGCGGCGGTATTGTAGGCGTAGGTGACGAACGGCAGAATGGCATCCCAGTTGGTGTGATCGGCGGCTACGTACATGGAGAGCATGTCGCCGAGCGTTCGGTTAAATCGTTCGGTTAGGCCATTCGTCTGCGGGTGGTAAGCAGTAGTTTTGCGGTGAACAACGTTGCGCTCTTTTAGAAGGCTTCGACGACTTCCGACAAGAAGACACGACCTCGATCGCTGAGCAGCTCCTGGGGTGGACCGTGACGTAGCATGAATCGGTGGAGCAGGAAGGAGGCTACATCGCGCGCTGTAGCCGCTGGGAGGGCGGCAGTTTCGGCGTATCGCGTGAGGTGGTCTACAGCGACGATGGCCCAGCGGTTACCAGCAGACGTCAGAGGAAGTGGTCCATACAAATCGATGCCAACACGCCCAAATGGCCGGTCAGGGCAAGGTAGAGGTTGCAGACCTGCCGGCGACAGGTGCGTTGAAGTTTTGGCGGCGCTGACAATCGATGCAGGAGCGAACGAACTTCTGCACGTAGCGGTACATCCCTCGCCAAAAGTACCGTTGGCGGATGCGGTGGTAAGTTTTCGATACCCCAGAATGCGCACTCTGCGGATCAGCGTGGAACGATTCGCATATGTCAGAACGCAGACTTCGGGGTATTACTAGTAGCCACTGGCGACCGTCGCCGCTGTAATTGCGTCGGTGGAGGAGGTCGTCGCGAACGGCGAAATGGTGCGCTTGACGACGCAACGCGCGAGGTGGATGGTGTTGCCGATGGATCAGTCAGCAAGTCTATCAGTGAGGTAATCCAGCGATCCTTGCGCTGTTCGGTAGCGATTGTCTGAATGTCGATGGAAGAAACGGCAAGGGGAGACACTGAGCTGTGGGCATTGTCGTCAGGCAAGGGAGAGCGCGACAGGGCGTCGGCGTCAGCATGCTGGCGTCCGTTGCGGTACAGTACGCGGATATCGTAGTCTTGCAGGCGGAGTGCCCAACGGGCGAGACGGCCTGAGGGATCTTTCAATGACGACAACCAGCACAGCGCATGATGGTCGGTGACGACATCAAATGGGCGACCATACAAATAAGGTCGGAACTTCGTAAGGGCCCAGATGATTGCCAGGCATTCTTTCTCCGTGATGGTGTAATTGGTTTCGGCTTTAGTAAGCGTGCGACTTGCATATGCCACGACATATTCCGGGAACCCAGGTTTGCGCTGAGCAAGGACAGCGCCGAGGCCAACACCGCTGGCGTCCGTGTGTACCTCTGTGGGGGCCGTAGGGTCGTAGTGGCGTAGTATCGGAGGAGACGTCCAACAAACGACGGAGCTTCGCGAAAGCGGCGTCGCACTCTGACGACCACGTATTGAGAGGCCCGTTGCTGCCAAGGAGCTTTGTCAGCGGCGATATGATAGTCCGCGAAGTTTCGTATGAAGCGACGAAAGTAGGAACATAGTCCTACAAAACTACGCAGTTCTTTGACGGACGTAGGTTTGGGGTACTCTGTCACGGCCCGAAGCTTGGCCGGATCGGGGAGAATTCCGTCCTTGGACACGACGTAGCCTAGTATTGTCAGCTGCCGTGCTGCAAATCGGCACTTCTTTAGGTTGAGTTGTAGCCCGGCGTCGCTCAAACGCGTCAAAACATGCCGCAGGCGTTGAAGATGCGTGGAGAAGTCCGGAGCGAAAACGACGACGTCGTCGAGGTAGCACAGGCACGTGTGACATTTCAAGTTGCGCAGAACGGTATCCATCATGCGCTCAAAGGTCGCGGGTGCATTACACAGCCCAAACGGCATGACGTTGAATTCGTACAAGCCGTCGGGTGTGACAAACGCTGTCTTCGGTCGAGCGTCATCAGCCATGGGGACTTGCCAGTACCCTGAGCGCAAATCGAGCGATGAAAAGAATTCTGCTCCTTGCAGGCTGTCAATGGCGTCGTCTATTCGAGGTAGGGGATAAACGTCCTTACGGGTGATCTTATTGAGTCGTCGGTAGTCCACACAGAACCGCACAGAGCCGTCCTTCTTCGCAACAAGAACGACAGGAGACGCCCACGGACTGTTTGAGGGTCGAATAACGTCCGCGGCGAAGCATGTCGTCAACTTGCCTCGTTAATTACACGACGCTCTGCTGGAGATACGCGATATGGACGTTGCCGCAGTGGTGGTTGGGCGCCAGTGTCGATGCAATGGGTGACAGCAGACGTGCGGCCGAGAGAAGTTTGCGCGACATCGAACGAAGAACGAAATTCTTCCAACAGGCATAGAAGCTGGGAGCGCTCGACCGACGTAAGGTTGTCAGCAATCGAGGAACGAAATACATCAGCGGATGACGAATCAGATGTGGAAACAGCACTGAGCGTACGGGAGCTGGCGCAGTGCGTGTCACCCAGTGCGTCCATAACTTCTGCGTCTTCGAGGGGTTCCGCTCTGCCGAGACATTCCCCTCGCACCAACGTAACCATGAACGGGGATAGGTTGGTCGCAAATGGCTGCACTCTGTCCGAAGAGGGCAACCCACTAGAAGGGGCCGGAGACGACCCACTTCAGAGTTCCAATAAGCTTCGCTACAATGTATATATATATATATATATATATATATATATATATATATATATATATATATATATATATGGGAAGTCGTTAGTCAAGCAATTATTAACGGAAAAAGATTTCGGGATTGTGCGCGGAGCATCCAACTTTGGTTTAAAGAGAGTTGCTTTCACTCAGTACTGCGAAGCACTTTTCTTTCTTCTCGGGCACTGATCTTTCATGACCACAAGAGTTTATCAATTCTTGTTTCAAATCACATTTTTGGACGGGCAGTACAAATTGCAAAATACTGTTTATCTGTTGTTTATGTGAAGGAAGACCGATTCTTTCAGGGGGATGTATTGACATTCTGGTATTAACAAGTGCATATAGGAAGTGGTAAAAATACTGCGGCAACGTGAAGAACAGAAGTATTGTGACTTCGCGTTGGCAAATTTGAAAAAAATACTGTTCAACCATGTTGCGGCTTCAGGATCGCAGTGTGGCGTTCGAAGTAAACATGTGACCAATATATCGTTATGTAGTATTCTTTGCTGGTAATTTATACATACATTATTATTTTTTTACGCCATATTTTTTTAATTAACCGAACTACAAGGTTTCGTGGAGTTTCTCATCAGTACCATGACGTTAGAGAAGGATTATAGCGCACACCTCCAGTGTAATGTTTGTGCAAGACCTAAACGTCCTCGCGGCATGCCCAAGCAATAACGCTGTAAGAGACGCCAAGCAGAAACGCTGCTATAATAAATGACATAAAATTACCTGCCCGGTTGTAGAAGCAATGGGAGAGATAACATCTAAGGACATAATGATCCAAGGGGCCAAAGCGTGCCGACTGCGTATTTCGTGACACTTTTCAGTACGTCCACAACAACGATGAATGTGTAAAGTATCCCGCATCTGTATATTTATAACAATGTTCCAGTGACGCCTAACATGTATTTGTTTAACACTTCATTGCGATCCTAAATAGCCTCTAATGGTGCAATATACCTAATTGGTGTCACTACTGCTGGTGACAACTACCGCAGTGTGTGACCTTTACATAAAGAACACCTTGACATTATGTACTATTAACTTTGTAAAATAGTTATTGTTCATTATTGCGATAGAATTTATATAGACACCCTCGACGGGCTTTCCGTAAATTCCGTCGCCGTCATGTACCGTATGAAGACCAACTTGATAACATCCCCCCGCGCATCGTATGTTTTACCAGCTGGTAAAAGCGCGCGAGCGGGGCGACAACCACGGCTGAAGCAGAAATGAAACCAGCCGAACCATCTCCGTTGTAACGACGGCGCATGCGGTAGCATCAACCCGCGTGCAAGGTGTGCCGTCGATTGCTACTGAAGCAGAGAGGAAACGCCTGCCCGTCTTGGAGGAGCATAAAGTAACGGGTGGGGGGGGAGGGGTTGTCGCTCGAGCAGCAACACTGAACTTTGATTTGATGGGCGTCGCCGGCGCACGCGCTATCTCGGCAGGCATCAGCAAATGGCTCGTATACCTTCTACGTGCTGTGCTCTCTAAGCGAAGAGAGTGTGCAAAAAGCGTTTCTCTCTCTGACGCGGTCCTATTCTTTTACACCAGCATTTTGTAGAGTTACGCGAGATCGATCCAAAAGAGTTAGCTGCCAGCCTTACTTCGTCTAATATTACAATTTGCTGCTGTCGCATTCATTGCTCCGACGTTGGGGTGAAATTGTAATTTTAAATGCAATGTATTTATTAGCGAACCTTAGGCACTTTGAGTGTTATATCTATCTATCTATCTATCTATCTATCTATCTATCTATCTATCTATCTATCTATCTATCTATCTATCTATCTATCTATCTATCTATCTATCTATCTATCTGTCTATCTATCTAGCCGCCTTCGTCTGGGTGCTATTGTGATCGCCTCCTAAACTAAGTGTACACCAAAATTGGCATGGGAGGGCAAGAGCGATTAAAGAATATGACTCTCTGGTCATAACATGAATCACGTGAAAATCCTGTCGCGTACGTCGTCAAACCCTTTCCTTCAGACACGTGTGGCACATACCCGTATACCATGGCACGTGGTATACGGGCCGTGGTACACGGTTTATATCTGCCCAGGAACGTAGAGAACACACTTTGGTAATTGAAATGTGAGAACGTTAAGAAAAACCGACACCGTTAGCGTTGACACGACGAACGAAAGAGTAGAAATCGAGATACCAGCAGGAATCAAACCCATCCATTTTGCGTGGCAGTCGGGTATTCTACTACAGAGCCACGCCAGGTCTAGAACCTGCTTCGGAAAAACATCCAACGCAGGCGTAATGTCGGTGCGACGTGAGTTGTGGTTATAGTGCTGGCTATCTAATTTTATAATAAAACAATAAACACCAAACATGCGTCTTGCCTGATTGACGTAAATTGTAGTTCCAATGTTGGCTCCGCTATTGTAGAACTGCAATTAGCATTACATTTGTATTCCGATATGATTCAGTAAGCTATATTCAAGCGTTGCTGGACCCCGGAGCAGTATACACTAACGATAGATACGTATGATGTTCACATCACCGCACCGTCACATGTACTTCGTTTCGAAGACAGACGTCTGTGCTCTAACGTGAGTGCCGGTACTACGTCAGCCCATAAGCTACCATTTAACCGTCAGTTTAAGCCGTGTTCAGACTACGGGACCAACGTACGGATCGTCGGTGAGGATCGCGACCGTAAACGTAATCAACGTAATGAGCTTGATCAGACGTTGTTGTATTTAGCATAAAGTACGTAACGTTTCGGGCGTAAATGTTGGCGGGTCCGCGACTTTTACCACCGCTACTGATGCGACCGTTCCGGCACGACCAATGGGCAAAGCAGTTTCGGTTTTCACTTTCCGCTCACAGGGCTTCCGGTATCCCCAGATTCCGCGTCTTCATGCGCGTCATGACGTGCAGTAGCGTGTCTGCGGAGCTGGTTTGCCCGTGTTCGTTGTTGTGTGTTCTCGCGGCAAGTTCCACGACGAGTGCGGAAGGGCCATCATTGTGCAGCGATGAGTTGCTCGTCGATGAAGTGCGTCGAAGACCCATTCTGTACGACCAACGGCGTCATGTTGGAAAATAAGAGTGGTGATTGGCCCGTCGTAAAAAACGTATATTACCGAAGGGCTCAATGTGAACACTCGTCGTCGCTAGCAACGTAAACGGGCGTTACAGCAGTTACGCGATAGGAGACTTATGATAGATGCGACTGCAGTCTGAACGCGGCTTTAGTCGGCG
This sequence comes from Rhipicephalus sanguineus, assembly GCF_013339695.2. Classification (NCBI taxonomy): domain Eukaryota; kingdom Metazoa; phylum Arthropoda; class Arachnida; order Ixodida; family Ixodidae; genus Rhipicephalus; species Rhipicephalus sanguineus. The sequence continues at coordinate 70,392,021 of NC_051183.1, read as the reverse complement.
TGTCTGGTAAGCCCACGATGCGCACACAACACCTCCATTTACAAAAACACGTCGATCCACCTCCTTGCGCTTTGCTCAAGGCCAAAAAATGCCGCATAGAAATACTGGCTGCCTGCTTCGCATAAAACCGATTCCCACAAGGCGTGGAATCTGCCGATCTTTTTTTTTTTCTGAATGCTGATACGTATGGACAATACGTTCCTTGTTTGTATTTTTCACGCTATGTCTCTTGAATGAAAGACAATTCGGAAAAGTAAATAGCGCGACGGTTAGAATAGTTTATTTCAACTGGTTACAAAAGAACATGGCAGGGATCGTTTACTTCGTGTTCTTAGAAAGGTATGCTGGCTGTACGAGAATTATAGTTTGTATGTTTCAACCAACGAGGTAATGAATAAAAGAAAATGGTATGTTTGTAGCAATGTTAGAGTGATAGTTAGCAAGGCAGGTACTTTGCGAGGCCTGTGTACAATTTATTTTGGCTTGTGCTTGAGTGCCTCCAAGACAAATCCGTGTACATGCATTTCTGGGTAAAGTACTATCACATTTATCAATAGATTGATGATGAGGCAGCATACATTTTAATCCACGAGCGTTCTACAACGTCTTGTTAGAAAGATGCGGCACACATGAAGCGGATCTGCAGGACACTCATACACAGAAAACTCCATTTGCTGAGAAACGTGTGCTTAAAAGACACACTTGAATTCTTTAATGAATATTGATTATGCCATTTCAAATGCACCTTAGATATCACAAGAGATTGTCACATCTCATGCAGTGTCTCAAACCTTCTCGGAGGGACCACTGAATGATTTCCGATTGGTGAAACCAACTCCCAGGAGGAGGAATGGTGAGTTATACTGTACTGCATTTGCTGCTCGCACATTTATTTACATCTACTAGCTGCAGTGACACGCACAGCCTTGTGCTTATGCATGCGTGTTTTTGTTGTGCCTACTTTTTTTCAGGAGGGGGATGGGGAAAGTGATTTGATAACACTGGCTCAAAATTTGAGGGGTGGAGGTATTCAGTGTGGAGCTAACACATTTATGGGCGCGAAGATTAGTTGGAGCTGAAGATACCGCGGTGACAACTCGTGCAGGGAGCCTCATGTCTATCAATTTCTTTCGCGTAGTTGGTTCGCATTAGTTGTTTCAGACACTCTCTAGTTTCCGACTGTGTTTTGTAATTGTTGTTTGCAAAGAATGTAGAGATAGTAAAATGTGTTGTGTAGCAACTGACCAGTTGGAAGACAGGACCTTATTGTCTTTTGCACGTCTTCGCACACAACTATTCATCTGCTTTGTAATTCAGTACGAACTACTAATAAATGACCTAAGCTTGGATTCATGTTCGTTACTAGCCTATCGAATTGAATATAGAGTTTGCTTGTGTATCGGTAAAATGGAGCACTATAAGAAGTAACACTGCTGGTATTGTGCTCACAGCGAATTGCCCAACATAAGAACTAACTGCTTGACATGTTCACCAGATAAGCACAACATATCTGAAAGTGGGAATGACCATGTAACCGCCTATGTAATACCCCCTCGTGGGACTTTAAGACAATAATGAATGAATGAATGAATGAATGAATGAATGAATGAATGAATGAATGAATGAAATATTGGGCAGCAGGATCCAATGTAATGCCCGCACCTAGGCTTTTCTCTTTTGAAGCATTTAAGCTTTAGGTACCATACTTCGTCGTTCTTTTAATACATGTAATTATAGAACGCGCACATATATTTATTGAGGCACAGATTAAAGCTTGTTGAAAAAAAAACGCCCTGTCACAGGCTCGTACGGTTGATAAGGCTCAGACTGACCACGTTATAATAAGTGCGTCAAGTGTTTTTCTCACTGATTAACGTATATTACTGCGATTCTGGATCACTTTTTTTCGTTACTGCTCTTGATCGTCTTTCAGAAGACAATAATCCTTATTCTCACAATTTCTGAGAACGTTAATGCACTTCACGTGTCTGATTTCCCTTACCCTTTCTTTGCAGAAGGAATTTATTTATATGTCGATGAGAAAGACATCCCTTTCTTCCCAGGACCGCTTAACGTAAGATACATAACTTGATATAATAGTGGCCTTTGAAACAAAGAACGCATGTGGTTGTTCTTACACTCGATCCTGGTGTAGCACCATGCAGTAGAGTCGAAGGCTCGCATAAAAATCAAATAGCTTTCCTGGTTACGAAAGAACATTACTTCCACACCAACCCAGAGGTTTAGGTAGGCAATGCCTTATGAAATTTTCTGATACCTACGGCGACTCCAACACTCAGCTGGAAAATAGTAGCATGTGGGCTTTAAAAGAGAAACGCACAATGAACGGACCGGAGTCGGCAACCGAAAGTCAGGATAGAAGCAAAAAATTTCAGAGATAGATACCTTGAGAATGCTGGTAGGTTGCTGCAAGCTAATCAGATATATCCAAAATACAAAATTCACTCAAAACCGCAGTGGAACAGATCTCACTCATCATTGCCCCTATAAAAACAACGGTGCGGGTATGAGAAAACCAGATATCTTCCGGTTGGTAAAAAGTCACTTCATCAGTCGTACCACATCCTCGCTTCCCTATCGCAGTGCGAACAACGAAGAGGAAGAAAAAAGAAACCAGATATTAAGAATGGACTGCAAGAGAGGCCCAAGTTTACAGCGGCATACTTCAAACGACCAGCTACTGGCGCTTTGTTTACACAACACAACGGAGGAATGTACCGAAGCACAGCTACCAGCACAAGATAACTGCTTGGTGCACACTCTAAGTAGTAGTCAAGTCTGAAGAAGTTTAGGGCGTGAGGCACTAGTACAAAAAACTAGGTGCTCTTACCCTACCGGGAAACAGGGACAAGCGAAGCTTGGCATGTCTGTGCCCAGCCTACCATTTTTGTTTCTTTTTTTGTATCGCATTAAGCAGCGCTTCATCTGTTTCCCTTCCTCCATGCCGGGAATTGAACGTTCTCCCAAGTGGTCATCAGCGCAACACTTCTGTTGCTGCAGGCGAAAATGACGGTCACGCACGAAACAATGAAATGTAACAAGAAATACAACCATTAAATCTGGCAGCGTGAAGTGGCAAGTGCTCTCGACAAAAAATGAGATTACCATATCAGAAACGGCTGATCGCCGGCGACTTCACTATCGAGAAAGCATCAGTTATCTGAAAAGGCGCGCACGGCTACCCATGTGACCGGTTGTACCTTCGAGGACCTAGTTATGCGCACCCGCATTCCATTCACTGGCACAATTATGCCACCGCCGTGGCCACCGATATCTGTAACTCATAGAAGCTTCGTCTAAAAGCACTGATTTCTCGTCAACACCAGGATTCACACCAACACGCCCAATTTGACCATCAACAAGTAGATAGATAGATAGATAGATAGATAGATAGATAGATAGATAGATAGATAGATAGATAGATATAGATAGATAGATAGATAGATAGATAGATAGATAGATAGATAGATAGATAGATAGATAGATAGATAGATAGATAGATAGATAGATAGATAGATAGATAGATACGACAGTAAAAGTGTGTTGTCTTTGCCAAGAAATTTTCGCACATAAAATCTGGACTGCTCGAAAAGCAGGTTGCATTAAGAAATATCATTAGAGAAGTGGGTGTACCTTAGTCTTGCGCAGTTATGGTAGACACCTGGGAAGAAAACATGGCATAGACTGCGTAACCTTAACAAAATATAACGCATAAGCGCAAGAGCACCACCTCTCCTAATACAGCGCTGACAGAATGAGGATAAGTGAATATCGTTCATCGGAACTCAATCTGCAATACATAAGATACACGCTAGTTACTCCTTGGCTAGTGAGAGCGAGCAGCAGCAGCGGCTTTAAACCGCTCTTTGTTCCAAGTGGAAAATGACAATATGACAAAAAAAAGATAAGAGCCATACCGAAGGTAAAAAAACTGTAAAGAGAAATTACCCTATGACCGTGCCAGTAATCCATGGTGTAGCAGACTCAAGGCACAAAAGCTCGAAGGCACAAACCACGATAAAAAATGTATGCGGCAGCATACAGCGTGAAAGCTTTAGGAAGTGCGATGCAGTAATATGGCTGCCCTTCAGTGACGCTCGGGCTCCCGGCAAGCAAGCGCTCGCGATCCAAACGTGCATCCGACTCGGCGCGCATCGGGAAAGGAAACCTTCATTTAAATCCAGTAAACACTCTTTCCTACTCAGACTCACTTCACTTTCCCTCCCCCTTGCTATACTGTCCTATACACGGCTATGCTATGATCCACACTCCCCTCCTCCTATTCTCTTCACCCTTACTTCCCTTTTCCGCACCTACTTGCCATGCTATACTACACAGGACCATGCTATGCTTTACCCCTCCTCCAATTTTCCTTCGTCCTCACCATCATATCCCTCCTCCTCAGCCCCACTTCCCATTTATAAGCATTGCTATACAAGACTACGAACGGCTCCACAGTGCTTTACCCTCCCATTATTCATTTTCATCCTTCTCACCCTCACATCTCTCCTCAATTTCCTTTTGCTAGCCCTTGCTATACTCTACTATACACAGCTATGCTATGTTCTCTCCCCCTCATTTTCCTTACTCGTCACCTTCTCATCGGACCTCCTCACCCTCACTTTGCTCTCCCACCCCTCGCTATACTATACTACAGACATGACTACGTTATGCATTACCCTCTGCATCTTCCTTATCTTCCTCCTCAATCTCACTTCCCTTATCCATCCAATTGCTATGCCATACTATATTATACAAGGCTATATGCTTTGCCCTCCAGTTCCTTTCCCTCGTCCTCACCCTCACTTCCATTTTCCACCACTTGCCACATTGCACTACACATGACTAGGTGAAAATTTACCCTCCCCTCCTCCTCATCACATCACCGATCCTCACCGTCACTTCTCTTTCTCACCCCTTGCTATGTGTACTACTACACTTGTCTATATGTTCTACCCTCCCACTCATGCTTTCCTTTTTTTTCACCCTCAAATGTCTCCTGACCTCTTTTCCCCTTTCCACCTCATTGCTATGCTATATTGCGCACGGCTATGCTATGCTCTACACCCCAACTTCCTTTCCCTCCTCCTCAGCCTGAAACATCTCCTCCTAACCCTGAATTCCCTTTCCGACCAACTTGCTGTACTATACTGTACACATATATGTTATGCTCTATTGCAAATCAGTTCTGCGCAATCCCGCAAGGTGGCGGAAGTGTTAAGAAAGGAAAAATAGACAACGACCCTATACACAAACGGGTGGTTGTCTATTTTCCCTTTCCCTTTCTTCATGTTATGCTCTACCATCCCATCCCCCTTTTCCTCATCCTCCCCGTAAGATCTCTCCTCCTCACCCTGACTTCCCTTTCCCATCCTCTTGCTATACTGTACACGGCTATTCTAGGCTCTAGCACTCTCCTCCTCATCCTCCCATCTCTTTTTCTCGCTCCACTTCCCTTTCCCACGCCTTGCTATGCTGCACTTCACATACATATGCCATGCTTTACAATCCGTCACCTATATCCTCCGCTCCGTCACTTTCCTGACCCTTTGCTATACTTACATCACTGTACTTATATCACTTACATGAATTTGTCCACGTGGCACCATACATGACTATACTGTTTTAACCTCTCCCCTCCTCTTTTTCCTCGTTCCCAGCCTCACTTCCTTTCTCGAACTCTTACAATACTACACTATACGTGGCTATACTATACATCGTTTTACATGTGTAACGGCATGCGACGACATGGGATGACAGCACACGATGAGAGCATACCACAGCATGCGACAGTCCGGGCCCCTAAAGTGTACCGTACCCAAAAGAAATGACATGGAAAGTGTCCACGATTGTTAACATCAGGTAGAGTTTGCTGCACTAGCGAAACTCCTGTGAGTTTTCGAGGACAATGGAATACCTGTGTATTTCCCACCGTTCAGGTGGCCCAGTGTTTGAAAAATCAATATTAGAAATTATATTCAATGAAGTACGCAGAAACAGTCAATTTTGTGTTGCATTTTTCTCGTTTTTTTTTCTGTAGCTCAGCGCTCCATCCTCCACTGTATACAACAATGTCGATGCTGAGCCACTGTATGCAACATTGTCGATATATTACAAACAAAAATAACATTCTCGCTTGGAGAGAGGAATAGAGCGTGTGATTGAATATACTCGTATAATTTCGAATACCCATACTGGTCCACTTGGTTTCTCAATGTTTGTACGCATAGTACAGCACAAGTCATGGACCTTGTGCTGTCGGTCAAACTGATGAAACAAGTAGTCGGGTGACCAAGTCATTACTATATAAATGCACTCGTTTTAGTTTTATACAAGAAAACAATTCCTTTTATTTCATGGCATGCTATGTTTATTCGGAATAGTGAGAAGATTCACGATATGATTCTGTTTAATATTTGCCTGTACATTTTTCTCTTTACAGGAACCTCCTCTAAGTGTTTTTGTTTATAGGATGCCTCCTGAACTTCCGAGAACAATACCTAGACTGCCACCAATACTCAGAATGCGACCAGCAGAGTAAAATGGTTGAACCAGCTTGGCCGACAACCGGAAGCTTCAAATGAGATAGGGCGCAAACCCAAATATAAAGTGACTATGTTGAACTTAGTACACTAAGTACTATTTCGAATTCACGAAAAAAAAATCGCGTGTTGTGTGAGAATTTTCACCTAGGCGTGAACTGATCAGCAAAGAAGAAACATACGCAAATATTACGACCACGTCTTCTTAATAACCTCAGCAAACGATCAATATAAAGCAACACATACAGGTTCTAAAGAAGTGTGCATTTTGGGTGTATTTTTTTCGTCCTTCAACGCAGTTATTTTTAGGAATCTCGAGGGATGGATGGAATAATTGCAGTACCTGATCTTGATTACTACAAGTGCTGCATAATATTTGCGGCAGAAAGCCAAGTATGTAATCCTCGATTTCATAAAAAACAATTGCATTATGATTAGGGCTGCACGTTTTCGGATAAATCCCAATAAATCCGATAAACGCTCGCCGGTAAAATTCTGTACAATTCGAATTTATCCGATAAACTTCGATTTTAACGGTCAGTATAACCCTGTTTCGTTCTTTATCGAAAGGGCATGTCTTAAGCGGCCATTGATACATCGGCCGGTTTTCGCCGATATGAACGTTACCCCAAGTCAACAAAATATTGCAGACTGGACCCATCGCACATTTACCAATGAGCCTGTCGCGCACATAGCGAGAGATGTCAGCGCATGTAGGAGCCCCGGGAGCGCGAGACAACATTTTCATATACGGCCCCATGGCAGCCCTGGGACGCGCCAGGCGAAATGGAATATACGGACTTCGTGACGTATGCTTGCGTCTATTGCAACAAGCTTTCAGGTTGTAATACGCACAAACGTAGATGTTTTGTAAGGTTCAGAGCTGGGCTTGTAGCGCTTGTAAGTTTCTACTGGAAAGTCTTGCAGTTATCTTCAACTGTGTCCTGTTATTCTCATTTTGATTTTTGTGCAATATTTTTTTTTCTAAGTGTATAGGCGGCACATATCTCGTTTTGTCACATAAGTTTGCGCAGGAATTTCTTCTTGGATAAGAATTCATTGACTCTTAGTTCACATGCCTCGATCGTCCTATCGCTTGGGTGTGCACAAAATCCGTTTTTGGATAAGTTAGCACTGCGCTGCTAGTTCATTTCTGGGTCGCTGGGGGGTGCGTGGATGCATATGTATGAAATATTTTTTTCCTAAAGTTCACTTGCGAGTGTAGCGAGTGTCGTCTCCTTGTCTCATTTGTCCCCGTCCAAACTGCGCTACTTCACTGTACGGTATATGTTTTGTATTGAAGTATTTGAGCTTGTGTGCTTTGTGTTAGTGCGTTGAAACCTCCCAGACAACGAAAATGCGCTTGGCGTGTTCTGATGCTTTTGTGTTTAGATACCATTTCGTGTGAGATATTTGATTATTGAATATAATACAAAATTAAACTCCGGATTTTGGAGAATACCGGATCTACGAAAAATGAACTCCGGTAAACGCCAGATTTCCGCCAAAAAGTAAACTCCAAGAACACCCTCCGAATTTCAAGTTACGTAAACACCGCACATTGCAATGATTGTGGTTGTTCACCTGTCTATTCAAATTGTATCATAATCAGCCGCCACAAAGAAAAGTGCACTCGAGAAATCATCGAAGCAAAGACCATAATCATAGAAGGGGCGAAATGTGTCAGCACACCGTCGATAGTGTTGTCAGAAAAAGAAATTATGTTCCTCAATTCGTCAGTGCGCTGAAATTGTTACGTGGCCATAAAAGCGATGTATAGCAGATTTCCAATAAAAAACCAGTTGCTAGAGCGCTTCCGTCTGTGTGTCCGTGTGTCTTCCTCTAGTCCCTGTCTACTAGCGCTACCCTTCCAAACCGAAAAAAAAGGAGCCGTAATTATAATCACACACACTGGGTAAATAACGCGAATAAGGCGGCAATAGGGGCTAGTTGGTACGACTTCATGCTTGTGATGCGCTGCCGGTGGGCACGGACCAGAAGAAACGAGGAAAACAACACAGGGTGATGCGCACATTCACAGCTACTGTATTATAATGAAATTTACAAATTGTAGCTAGCGAACTTGCAATGTACCTCTGCAATAAAATAATTCTCGCAGTGGCACCAGTTTTGCAATATGTACTCCTACAATGGCAGTGGCATCACAAAATACAAGAGCGTTGAAATTATTTTGTACTACGATGCACAAAGCTAAGTTTCCATTAACGGAAGTGACTAGACCAACCGTGCGTTTCTAAAGCAAGTTGGATGGCAAATATCTAAATTGTTCGCACCTTCTAGTTAATGTGCCATGAACATTAAGCGGCTGCACCACGCCCACAGCATTAAGCAAAATTAGTGGGAAATACGTCACTTTAGTGCATATGTGTACGTTGCTTTCGTTACCATTGCTTGGCGACAAAATTAGGAATCTTGCACGGATAAAATGGAACGAGTTCGCGCAGGACAGGGTGGGGTGAAGATCATTTGGGGAGACCTTCGTTCTGCAGTGGACATAAGGTACGCTGATGCTGATGATGACGCAAATATTGCTTTTCCCTCAACACGTGTACTACAATACAGACGAAACAGCAGCATCGGCAATCTCAACGAACATAATGTTACATATATTTTGAAGAGCTACAAATCAGGGAAGTTCACTTTTCTTGTTGCTGTTCTTGTCACAAGTACAATACTGAAAGCAGCGGTAAGGCAAGCTAATAATGGTCCATTTAAATGCTTCGTCATTCGCGCATACAAAAGTGGCCTGCGCGCAAACGCTTTCGCCCACCTGTCCTACGCAGGAGACGTGTGCGACGAACGTTCGAAAGAGTGCTATGGCGCTTTGATAATTTTCGGTTGTTTTGCTTCCCCTACACAATTACATATTCCATCATGCGTTCTGTATAACGACAAGAAAAACGTACTGATAAGAACAGCGACACAGAGACGAAGAGCCACTTTGAGTACTGAGTTTGCTGCCATTGGTAAGTTTCTAATCTCACATAACAGTGCGGTTACGTGCGAGAACTTAGCGATGCGGGTGACTATACCTCGTGACAACTTTCTGTGGCAGCACAACCAAGGCTACGGAACCGAATTGAAAACAAAGTGCATATATGTACAGTGAGAAATAACGAATATTTATCGCCACATGCACTAATTTCTTTATTTTGATGCGATCATGTTTGACCCAAAATGAAGCGTTCTTGCCGCAATCGATGTAGAGGGCGCTTTGCTTATACTTTGAATTAGTTTTCAGGTCGCACGTTAACCCAATCAAGAGTTTTCGTCTCTACCAGTTGACTGCCGCCTTCATCACCGTCAATACCATCTGACAATATGAAGCGACGGCGTGTAGGTACAACCAGGAGCATATAGTTTAAAGCAGGCACGTAGCCAGAATTTTTTTTCGGGGGGAGGGGGGTATGGGGGCCCAAGGCTTAATTGTTCGAAAGAAAGTCTTTCCATAACAAAAAAAAAGTTGCCAGGGAATATAGAAGACTGGACGAATTTCGGGGAGGGGGGGGGGGACCCCTTCTTTGCCTACGTGCCTCGTTTAAAGCATGGTTACACAATCAGCCTCCCTGGTTCATAAATTAGCCCTCTTAACCCTTTCGGCCCTGGCGGTGTCAATTGACACCATGACACAACATTTCCCCTAGCACCTCGGAAATGAAACCAAAACTCGCCATTCTTGGGGGAATACTTCTTCAATGATCCCCACTGCGTTTGACATCAAAATGGTGACATGCTTGCGGAGCTGGGAGCCGTAGTGAAGAAGAAGCTTGACCGAAGTCATCGGTGACGCCGTGGCGGGCCAGCTGAGGCGGCTAAGCGCAATTTTCGGGTCGACGTACCGAAGCTGTTTCAATGAGTATCACATTGAAAAATGAGACGTGGTTCACATTTTGTGTACTCTAGTGAATAGCGGGAAAAAAGATGCCATTTTTCTCATTTCACAACCGCTGAGCCCTGATGACCTAATTTGATGTCATGTCTGTAAATCCATTAATAATTGCACCACTGGCTCAATTTTTTGTTTGTGGTCTTCTGAGGTCATAACTATTAGGCAAACAAACACAAAAAATGTCTCCGAAGAAAATAAAAAATCCAGGGCTGAAAGGGTTAAAAAAACCCTTAGCTACTACTCGCAGGAGGAATAGAGCAAAATACTTCAGTATCATTATAAGCGTACAAAGCGTGGTCAACGTGCCTGTCCATGAGCCGAATTATACTGTTCCGAAGTTTATTTTCGGATGCTCTGTGCGCATTACAATGCCCTGCAAAGTATATCCTCCATTATTTCTTCTACAATCCGGCCAGTTTCGCAAGTGTGTTCTTTTTCTCCTCACTGAATCTATGCGCTCCCTGTATCTAAGGCCTTCATGAGTTATTCAACTCTTCTGCAGTGCTACTGCTCTGTATCCATGTGCTCAGTGGAATTTCCCCGTTCAAGCACCCATACCCAATATTTTCTGCGACAAGCAAGATGAAATAGTGCAAAATATACGGAGTTGCACTAGTGTATCTTAACCGTCGACTGTATTTATTTCTTATTAATGCCTCAAATACCCCAGCTAGGGGTTTTACATGAGGGATGGGCTTGTTATGTAGTGACAATGATTCGATGAACAACTTGAAGGCTTGTGGGTTGGATTGGAGCACAGCATCTCTGGGTAGTGCGTTCCAGTCTCTTGCTGTGTTCACAAAGAAGGAGCGAAGGTGCGCAGCGGTCTGTGCCGGTGGTGGGTAGACCGCTTTGGTGCGATTCGTGTGGCAGGACGGACGATGAGCAGGCAAGATTAATGAAGTGCTAGGAGAGGAATGGTAAAACTTGTGAAAAAGGCACAACCTAGATCTGAGGCGTCTTAGCTCCAAGTTTTAAAGATGTGCTTCGGATTTTAGTTTTGTAACACTAGTGTGGAAAGAATAATCTGAATAGATGTAGCGAGCTGCGCGATTTTGCACTGCTTCAAGTGCTTTAGTAAGGTTAGTTTGATGCGGGTCCCAAGCAGAGCATGCGTATTCTAACTTGGGCCGGACGCATGTTTGATAAGCTAACAGTTTGGCCGATGGGGGAGCAAGGCGCACTGCCAGTATAGGTGAAGGAGCCCATATTTTACGCTATCCTTAACAAAACTTGCGTGCATGTCGCTAATTGTCCTCTAATATGCGTAAGACTCGCATTACGTTTTTTTTTTTGTTATTACCGATGGCAAGCTGCAAGATAGCTGTACTCATTCACACGGGGCACGCGGGCAATTCATACACTTGCCTGTTCCGGCTTCCTAACCAGCATGATGCCGGTGTCCATGATTGGTAATAACTCATAATACGCCGGTAAAATGTAGATTTACATGCCCGGCAAGCTATACACGCGGGGTATGGAAGTTGTAGATCATCCATCGTATTACAAATAATGAAATGAACCAAACCAACCTGCTAATCTCTTACAGGCTAACACAGCATTTTAGTCCTTTTATGAAAGATGAAACTGATATAATATAAAAAATACTACACTCGCAGGGGTATATAACATAAGAACAGCCCTACTACTCTGTTTGGTCTTGCAGCAGCAAAAGACATTCTTTATCCTAATTGTGTTATGTGGCGATTACACTTTGCACATTCTGTGGGAGCTCGAACATTTTCAGGGAGTGCATTCCGGCAGAGTGAAAAACCTCATCTGCCTTCACCCCTCTGGTTCGCCCAAACTGTAGTCGTAGTAAATGGGAATACCCACTTGCTCTTCCCTAGCTTGTTTTTCGCATCCTTCTACTGACTCGCTTGAAACATCTTCAATAACGTGGCGTCACTCTCATATAGAAGGTAGAAATGCCACGCAACCAAGGTGTTGTATTATCTGTGAGGCAGCATCGATGCTTAGACTGAGATAAATGTCTTTTAGTGGAAATAGCTAGCAAATGACATCGGGATTCCTCTGAGAAGGTACTGGTACCAGTCGAAGGCATAATAGGTTTGCGCAAATCTGGGAGCCACAGCAGCAGAAAACGCAAATATAAGGTGTTTAACGCATTTAAATCCGCTGAAGAAACATTTTGGATCAGCGTGTACGTACACTGCATCTTATAGTACGTTTGCGTGAGTCAAGAGGCACTAATGATTATCCTTGAAGGCTCAATTTACCTTACTGTACATTTTCTAATAGAAAGCACTGGTAGACCACCACATACTCTATGCTTGAGCTCCAGTGCTTTCGACAGCCACATTACGTGAAGTACGTTTGTTCATCCTTAAAAAACTTTTTCCTTGACAAAGTGTATCTCGTCAGCTGCTCAGTGATCGCGGGCGTTATTTCTTCTCTCAAGCCATACAAACACTACTACGCAATTATTCAGCTGTCCATCACACTACCAATTTATACCAGTCTGAAGAAACGGAATCATTTAGCAGTTTAAGCGCAACTTTTTTAGTGCACAGTTGTGGCCATACAAACTGGGAGGGATCACATAATGCCCTTGGCTAGACACGCTTACAACCGCACCACTGCGTCTCCAAAGGAGCTCACACCATTCTTTGTTCTCTCTGACCGAGTCTCCAAGCCGGACCTGGTCGACCAGCGCCAACTCGTCGCGCGGGCCCGGCAGGCGGTCCAGGCCAGAGGGTTCCTGGAATAAGGGACCCTCGCACATTCACTTACTGTCCGTCTAATAAAAGTTTTCTCTCTCTGACCGAGAACCATCGTATTTTATTGTCTATTTTTCAGCAGGATCGCCTTGACGCCTCTGAATCCACGGCCCCATGGGAAGTCACAGTAATGTTAAGAATGTCGTCAGCCCGTACTCTCCTTTACCTCGCACGACCAGGACTCCCCCCCCTCCCAGATGCTGTCTTCATAAAAGCTCATCTTCGTCCCGTTCACCTGAAAAATTGGCTTCGCTCTGCTTTCTATTCTTTTTTCTCCAGGATTAAGTATGTCACACGTACCACGTAAACTACGTTACTGGGCCCCTCCAGAGAATGCGGTTCCAAGGCGCCGCGCTTTCGCGGCTGACACCTCACAATGACTGACACCTCACAACGACCCATGAGTATTTCTTTTGGCATTGCACGCCAGGATGATCTTCATTTTTTTGTCGGCGAGTGATTGAGCGAATAGCAAAGGCGCCAGTGGAAGAAGACGTCTTCAGGTGCACGTACTTGATCCACGCATATGCTGAGCATACAGGCCTACCTGACTTTTGCATAGCGGCAGAAACTACCCATCTCTCTCTGTCTCTCTCACTATATATATATATATATATATATATATATATATATATATATATATATATATATATATATATATATATATATATATATATATAGAGAGAGAGAGAGAGAGAGAGAGAGAGAGAGAGAGAGAGCTACAAATCTGGTGTAGCGGTCGCTAAATAAAACATTACAAAGCGTTGTTGAGACGAAGAGGTTAACAGCATCAATACTGGCTGGTCGGGAAATACAGTCCTTGCAGCTGTCTTTCAGTCGCCATTCGGACGTCCTGACTTCAAAATAAATTGAGATTATTTTTCCAAGAAAAAGATGCCCCTGAGTGAATTGAGGAAGGAGAGGAGAAGGAGAACAACGAAAAGACAGTGAGGTTAGCCAGTTCTCAGACCGGCTGGCAACCCTGTGAGTGAATTGAAAATGTATATTTAGCGTATGCGAACTTTTTAGACAGTGACATGCCTACAATATGTCTTTCTTTCATCGGAGACGGTGCGTATAGAAACGCACGTACGCAATGTGTATGTGTACATATATATATATATATATATAATATATATATATATATATATATATATATATATATATATATATATATATCTATATATAATCTTGTCAACAGAACAATACCGATAATGGTCTCGGATCACTGTGTCACCAAAGGCTCTCAGACATGCAGCAGCAGCTTATGTAAGAGTTACGTGCATTGCATCTTTCATGCCTGTCAGTCACTACACGCTAAATTTGAAAGCGCAAACAATAGCTAAAGATTTGCTTAGCGCGCAAACGTATTGTCAAAGTGCTTGATTCAGCACGTTCTCTATACTCGAGGAAGATTGTGTCAGACCTTTCAAGTTTATTCTGCGCCTTGCGTCAGGCGCATGGTATAAAAATGCCGTCGCTGGCTCATAAAGAATTATTTACACTTGCGTCGAGGAGAGTCAATGGTTTCTGTCAATGAAAATGGACATAAATATCAATGTATTACGTATTTTATTATTAGCAGGAATATCGATTGCTTGGTCACCGAATACACCGCCTACAGGTATTTTATCAAGAATTGTCTTCATTACTTTCTGTGCTGTTTGTTCAGTTTGAATTTCACTAAATATTATGTGCAGTTTATTGTTTGTGTACAGCATGCCATTAAACTAATATACGCTAAACACTTACATTCCTTACATATGGCAGGCGGTACAATTACCGTAACAAATCTTTATGCAAGTAATAATATCGACCTAGATAATGTGCAGATAGATGCCACGTAACGTAAATTTGCATTTTGTTGGGGACTATCGGGACATTTTGTGCATTAGGTTATATTTGCGGAATCGTAATTAAGCTTGCGATGCCTCGCACCGATGCTATTTGGTTGAAGCCTCGTCGGAAGAATTTTCAGAAAATTGTTTTTTAGTGCAACAAGATGATAATACCTGGCGGTGTTTAAAGCTGCAGTGCTTACTTTAATAAAGCGCAAAGATTTTGTAAGAAGAATTTTCATGTGAAGAATCTCTCTAAAGTAAGCGCCCTAAGGGTAGCAACAGGCCAACTAGATAACAGCCTCCCATGTTTTCTATCTTTCCGCTACCTCGTAAGACAAAAGAAGTCCGGCATCTACTAAGAGTTGCTCTGTAGCCCGAACGTGATCCTTCGGTTTTTTTGTGCTTTATTTCTGAACACATTTTTATTTGTTTATGGCATGTTATGTTGCCATTAGAAGAGAGATTACAACTCATCCAAGTGCCGAGCACATTGGATTAGAGCCTTCAGTAGCACCTCAGTGTATTTCACTGGGTTTAGATTCGACACTACGCCATCGCTAGAAGACACTCTAATTCATGACGTTTCCATAGAGGGCGACGGAACGCGCCATCAATATAATAAAGGTCGAGAATAAACAAACATCATGCGCCTGTATTTAATACGCCAGGAGTTCGAAAAACTACTTTCTGTCTTCAGCCTATCGAAGCTTCAACTTCACGTTGTAATTTGTAAGAAAACCTGATTAAATGAAATGACATTCTTTGGCATTAAAAAGACAGCGCTACAAGAGGCTCGTGAACTGATGAAAGTCAATGCGGAGGGGCAGATATGTTGTCGAGGTTCATCCGCATTACGTTCAAAACGTCGTTTCTTCGAAAGTTTTGAGGAACTGAAATCTGCACTGCCGCTTTTTTTTCAGGAAAACAGTGCCAAGGTATTAGGATAGGACACCGTGTTATACTTAGGTTCGATTTATTTTCTGAAAAATTATCTACCCATTTGAAAAAAAAATGAACTACACAGAATTCATAGTTTGAATTGAACTGAAAACAAGATTATTAGATTTATAGAAATTTTCTTCGGGCCGTCGCCGCGTTCAGCAGGAGCGAAATTCTCTGATGTCTAATAATCTCTGGCGCGTGAGCGTTCCTAGTAAAGAGTAATGTGAAATATGTTTTGTGGTCTAAGCATCGTAATTACCATTTTAAGTTGCACTAATGCTACATCCAGTGGTAAATGGATGTTCAATGGCGGAACGTGCAAGGACGGACGAAGAATAGATTCTGTTTCCTGTATTTGGCATGTATCTTGCTAATGATAAATATATTTTCCACAGCTCACGACCACAGGTGCAGCCTTTCTCAACCTGTAAAAGCTTCTACCAAATGCTCAGCGTACAGATATCAGTACGACAGAAAAACTAGCTTGTGCCAGCCAGTCTGCTGCAGCTCCGCCCCATTTTCAACGTTCATGGAATGCAGCCAGACCTGTAGAAGCAGTAAGAAATGCACTCTTTCTTCTTTTCTTTAGCCTTAATGGACGAGTCAGCACTACTACAAATCATATGTCTTTTTCGTGAACGCACTTATGTCTTTTCGTTCACCTACCGCACATTTTGCCAGTTCAAAGAGTTCACGGAAATTTTCACTACTGAATACGATTTACAAGAATTTGAGGCCTTGCTATGCTAGCAATATTAAATATTTAGCACACAACATCAGACTAGTTCTTACATTCACTGCACTCATATATATTAATTAAAACCTGCTTTCGCAGATCAGTTGTTCATTTTAGGTGAGGCAGCTATAAGGTACACGATGACTACAGCCTGTGCTAACATCAAGGAAATATACCCAGCCGAAAACAGACGAACACAGGAAACGGTGAAAGAGTCTGTCGTCTAGCCGCTTTCCTCCCTCCTTCACCATTTCCTGCGTTCGTCTGTTTTCGGCTGGGTATATTTCCTTGATGCAATGCACCAACCAGTCCAGCAACGAGTTCTACTAGAACCCTGTGGTAACTTAGCAGGTTAGGCGTCGCGCTGCTACGCTCGAGTGCGCGGGTTCAATTCTCGGCCACTGCTGTCGGATTTCGAGAAGGGCGTATTTCTACTTAGGTTTAGGCGCGCTTTCAATAACCCCACACTCTAAGAAAAAAAAGAGTACGCGTGACTCTTTTCGGAGAGTTCTGACTTGCCACGTATAGGACTCTCTTTAAATAGTCACGGCGACTCTCTTGGTGGGTCAGGGTCGGCTCGCCCTAGGAGAGTCCCCCGACCCTCTAGGAAGAGTAGAAAGACTCTCATCCGAAGGATCACGTTAACACTTATAGGGAGTCAGACGACTCTTGGCGGTAACACTCCTACGGGGGTCAAGTGACCCACACCGAAGCGTCAAGCGACTCCACGAGTATTTTAAGCTACTCATTTGATCCTTGCTCTACTTTTGCGCGACTACTGTTGAAAATAGTGGAGTATTCATTTTAACCAAGTCCAATAATACTTGCCGTTCGGCCCAGTGACTGTAAAAAAAGAATAGTTCAGTTTTAGCATTATTTTAATAAAACTCGTCAAAACAACACATATTTTCCAGCAAAGTTATATAGAAAGCGCGAAAAGATGGTCTGTGATTTCCAATTAAGAAGTTTGGGTATTCCTCATTTACATGCTTCTACGAGTATAGCCAACTAAAATGTGTCACTGTGATGTGCAAAGTGTCATATGGTGCTAAATGAACAGCAGAAATCGCCATCATGTTTCCATATTTCTTCCGTGTGATTAAGAATAAATCAAAAAGTGGTGACGGCTTGAGGCATCAGACTTGTGGCTTGCTAGGTTGTCGCTCCTGTCCAGCGTGAGCACCATGAAAAACGGTATCTGAAAAGCAGAACGTGATATTATGATGAGAAAATGAAATTGCAGTAAAGGTTTGCAAAACCTACACAATAAGTGGTTCACATAGACATAATAAAGGCTAACAACAAAACAACAAAGCACATCCTCCGGCAGCCAGGGGCATGCCGTGAGCGGTTATTGACCGCATGTTTTACAAACGTAACCCATCCTTAAATGCTCAGATAAACAGATGCGAGTACTAGGTCCCGAACGACACCCAGCGCGTGCGTACGCCGTCTACGTCGAGATCAGACATGTCATATGCTAGAATTAGCGCACATAACTCCCATCGCAGTGTATGCAAACCACGAAAACAGCAAACAGAAACGAGGGAAAAGAGTGCACGCCGGCGGCCGCAACAACGCGCGCCGTCGAAAGTCTAGAGCTTTTTCACTTTACCGGCGAGGCGTGTCCAACTTGAATGACTACCGCGTACATTGTGGAAGCCACCGTACTATATCTGCATATCAAACTACCGTCTTTAAGCCAACAAAAAACATTACATATAGTGCGCCTGAGCGTTCTGTACACAGGCTTTTTTTTTCACGTTCCCACGCGCAGAAGCACGCAGCACACTCAAGGTCGATGGAAATGTTATTATGAAGTAGACTAAAGTGCATCTCAAAACGACATCTTGCACCTTCAGTAGTGCAGACACGACGTGCGATCAGCAATAAATGACCCTCGATTATTGTTTGCATCGCTCACTTTATGGGAGCTTGTACAGCAACGCGCATAACGGTGGCAACTCGTTAACTGACAGCTTTAGTTGGGCATCCGCAACAGCCCCGCGGATACAGGCTATTGTTGGAAATGGCTGGCAGATTCCGCAGAGCTGCTGCAGACGCCCAGCTAAAGCTGTATAATTAGTACCTACGAAAGCAGTACACTCACCGTTAACTGGGGCCCGTTGTCGGTGTCCGCAGCTCCATGAATATTCCGCAAGCGTCACATCGTGCACGGAGCCGGCGTCTACACCACCGAAGACGCGCAACCAACACAACCACACAATCACGCCACCACGCAACACATTCCAATAGACCAGGAGACTGAGACGACTGAGAGAGGTGAGCGGCGCGCCACCCCGGCGCCAACCCCGTCTGCGTCGCCGAGCAAGGCGCCACAAAGGCGCCAAAGGGCGAGCGTGCGATATGTATGGCGTATACGGCGGCTCTTCCGTATCCGAAGCCAATCGAAACGCGCTTCAGGAGGGTCCAGTGACTCCTTCCCAAATGCTAACTCTTTTTCTCTGCCTGTACCTTCCAAAAGGGGTCAGGTGGACACCCGAAGAGAGTCACGGTTCCATGACCCTCTTTTGACTCTCTTTTTTCTTAGAGTGCAGGTGGTCAAAGCTATTCGGATATCCACCACGACAGCGTGCCGTACAATTGTATCGTTGTTCTTGCACGCAAATTCCAGCCATTATTATTACCTTCACGATGGCCCTGAATTATTTTACAAAATAACGAATATAATGTTGGGGTTTAGCGTCCCAAAACTCCAATATGATTGTGAGTGACGCTGTAGTGGCGGCCTCCAGAAATATCGACCACTTGGGGTTCTTTAACGTGCACCTAAATTAATATACAATCTTGCACGGTATTTGCAAGTAATTTCACAGCTTACCCGAGACCATTTTTCCTTTTTTTATAACCAAATTTTGCCAGTTCCCGCCATAAAAACGAGTCGAGTTCCAGAAAACGTGTCATTTCGGGTACTAGCTCGACTTTGGGGAACTTGGAAAGCAAATATACTATTTTTCAGTCTCCTGCAAAAAGTAGTTAATATTTGTGCAGCGAACGGCCCCTCTAGTTGTACTCTGTCAGCCCCTCTATTTGTAAAACAGAAAAGAATGTACCGCCGAAGCACCATTCACAATAAATGCCATAAATAATAATAGCGGTCCCCTGTTATACGGGGTGATTCAACAAACTTGTCCAAAATTCTCAAAAATCAGGAAAATGCAATATTTGCTCTTTGCCTTCACAATTGCTTTTTCTGTAGCGGCAGGCATCTTAAGATGGTTACACACATCATTTGGGTCACTGATTACAAACATACATTAATTAACTTTTTAATTACGGCAGCTCGGCGGTTTTGTCAAATGAGAGAATTGAAGTTCATGCGAAGATGCCGTGGCAGCTTTGAGATTTCGAAAAAGCGGCGTCCAATAAATATTGAAGCGAAAAAAATTCAACCAAATTCAACGGTGCAATCGAAACCGAAGCTCCGATAAGCGCAACAAGCAGACGACGAGAATTACGCCACTGTTCACCACACTCGATGACGAATACAGAGGTATAGTTCTGCGTTCGTTAAGGTATTTCCGCGATGCGTTCTTCATTTGCAATCGCCGCCCGCGCACCTACACAACGAAGTCGGTTGATATAACGATGCTGATTCATTCTGGACGTCTCAGAAGAATATGGTAGTTGAGCTCTTCCGCGTTTCGGTTTCAGTTTCACCATTGAATTTGGGTGAATTTTATTACGTCGCAACTATTACTAGAGGGCGCTTTTGCGATATCTCAAATATGCATAAGGCTTTTTTCCCATGGATGACTTCAATCCTCCCAATGGACATTGGGAGCCCCTAACTCCACTAAATAAAATGTTCATTACTTTAACTTTCTTAATTACTGTCCCAAATTATGTCGTTAGTTATCTTAAAATATCTGCGGCTACAGACGTTATAATTGTGATGGCATCGAAGAAATATCGTATTTTCTTGATTTTTGAGAATTTTTGACACATTTCTTGAAACACCAGGTTATAGCTGTCCTTGATAACTGTGCTTGCGACAGCGTCAGCATCGTCGCAGAACCGTTAGGAGACTGAAAGCTTGGGATACTCATGGCATGGTGGCGAGAGCAGCTTTGGCAAGCACACATGAGCGCTCAACTTCGGGTACGAGCTACAGACAAGGATATCAAAATTTCGAACACGCCCGAGACGGCCGCATTCTGGTTCAAGAATGTACGACAGTGTTGACCGACCCTAACACGATCACGTTTAAAAATGTCAAGCAGCCAAACAAAGTGCGTGTTTCGTTATTGTGCAAACTTGACCGAGACAAAAAGAATTAACGAGGTCTTGGAGCATTTCATTCCCGCTCGAACAAGGTGAAAAAACTACCCGAACACTTAAGTGAAAGACGGGCAAATAGACGCAATGAACAAGATTTTACTGTGATAAAAGCTGTGGACGCCATGACAGAATTTTCGACACGCTCTATTTTAAATGCTGTTAACCCTTTGCGACGCAATTGAACGTCTCGTCTGTATGAACTGCAGTTTAGACCTTAAGACACAAGGTTAATGTAGGCCCGAATGCGGCAGGTGAGACTTATGCTTTCGCTGATGCGCTCTTACACTGTTCACAGTTCACCCCGCTTAAATATCATGCAGTTTCGCGGTGAGCAAATGTATGGTGACCCAGTGGGGATGTGTACAGGCGCCTAAAGGCACGTTCATCGAGATCAAAACTGCTTTTCGCCTTCTTAACAAAACTAATACCGCAGAGGGAGGACGGGACAAATACAATGATAGTTTGCTTTTGCTTTTTTTGAGGGCCGTCAGCATGCCTACAGTATCAATTCAAGAAAAACTCACAGCGTCCTTTATGCACAAATCTAAGACGACTGGAAGGTGAAAGCCATCTCCTTTTTCTTCTCAGTCGATGTATTGTTCCAGCTGCGTCGCCACCCTCCGAAAGCTTTTTGCACATAATGTGGTTTTACATTGCATCCATGACCGGAGGCACCTTACACGGTCTGGCACTGCCTCCGTGATGGTTCCACCGTTCACCAAGCTAAAGTGCATGTGATGACGTCATCATGATACGTCACTATGATGTCATAGTGACCTCACATTTTTGGGTTATTTGTGAACTAATGGAGACGTATATGGTGATGTCATCGCGTGATAATGATTTTTTGCATCACTCGTGTGGACGCCGACACGGGACGCCGTTAAATTTTCGCGTTCGATGGGGCATCTAAGGCTTTCGCCATAATAAATATGATTGTATTTCCTGGATGAAATACAGGAGCGGCTGCTGCAAAGGACCTGCACCCAGCATGTTAACTCAAGTGGCCAACCTGGGTGGTAGCCAATGACATGCAGATGGCGTGTACAGGCCAAATGAAGGCGCGGACAGGTTTATGTAGGTGTAAAATCGCGATTACAGCGCAAAAGAAGACACGGGACAAAGGAGCAACATATTCTTTTGTCCCGTGTCTTCTTTTTGCGCTGCAATCACGATTTCTAATGGATTACCAACTAGCCCGTACTCACACCTTGCAATGTAAGCGATTCAGCAACGCTGGATCTGGTACGTTGATGTGGCATCACTAGATCATACACTTACTGCAATTCAAAGAAGAGTCTTAAAAGTCTGGGATAAACGATCAGAGTCAAGTAAAAATACTGGAGGAGCTTTTTGCAGGCAGCTGCTCTGGAACTGTGGTTTTAACTTTTGCTGTTTGATCTCATGTTCTGCGCGTGCGTACATCACCTTCCATATCTCCTTTCGTACTTGGTAACCATGCTTTCTTGGTGTTTCTTATTTGATTATTTTTGTGACCTGTGTGTAATTAATGCGTCTCAACTCGTAAGTATACGCTAAGCGCGGGCCGATGAGATCATACTATTGTTCCCATTGCGTACTCTTCTTGCACATACAGTGGTATATATAAACATGTAGGTGCAATATTAAAAACTGGGTTGTGTGCAATAATCATTCAATGTAAAATGGTATTGTAGCGCGTTTTCTAACAGAATATCGCTCAGCCATCTGGCCTGCCAACAGTCCGCCATCTTAAATGGAGAGTACAATGCTTTGAATAGCCTTTCTTGCCATCGTGACGGTAGTGTTTTTAAAAGGGGCATTTTGGCGCTCTACATTGCAGTGAAACGTATCGCAATATGATACCCAGTCGCATTCGCTTGATACGTATTCCTTTCATATGCACTGCGTTTTCGTGATTATGTAATTTTCAACTTCCTATTCCTAAGGGGACACTGGGTAAGCGCAGTGTGTCTGTATTTATGAAGAATGATTTTATGAAGAAGCAAAACATACTGCAAGCTGTGAGTGTGGATTAGTTTTATTATCACCAAAGTAGCCATGACATGACCGATTCCTGGTTCTAAAATATCACCCACTTTTCTTTCAGTGGAAGTCTGCTTCATGCATCGCCCGCTTTCTAGTTGCGCATCTCGGCTGGTAACTGTTTACTATTTTAACACTGCAAAAGATGCATGTTTCTCAGAGCCCGGCTGCACGTACAAAGGAAACAACTTCCCCAACTTGGAAGAATGCCAGCGCACATGCCGGGCAAGTATGTGTATATGTCGAATGTTTCTGTACTTAGAATACATAAAGAATTAGGCCCTTGAATTGTGAACGCTTTCATGTTCAGAAGCAAGAAGTATGGCTCGATATTTATTAAACCGCTACGCATAACTCGCTTTTCCCTTTTGAGACACAGCCAAATGAATCCAACAGACAGTGAGACCACAGAAAGCACAGGGACCATTAACCGTTCTCTTTAATGGTAGGGTATTAACAACTTTTCACGTCATTTTTAATACACTAGAGTTAAAGACAACAATTAATGGCCCTTATGCTTTCCCTGGCCTAAAGGTCTGATGGATTCAACTGGATGTGTCTGATAAAAGAACGAGCCCCTGGAGAAAATTCTCCTTCTTCCGATTTTCCCATTTCAGCACCACTACTGCTTGTAAGTGATTGCGGCTGCAGTCAGATTAGACCAATTTCTGTTAATATCTTATCTATTGTAGTTACTATGCTGCGCGTTGAGTTGAAAATTTAATGAAAGTGATGAATAAATACGCAGATGCCGCGCACCTGGTGTAATGTATGTAACGTATCTGTTTTTGCACACATCACTTCCTCTGAGAGGAACCGCTAAGGAGCCATCACGAGCTGACTCATCCATACAGTATAAGCGTTCCATGCCACCGATCCTATAGTAAACAACTGCGGCATTACTGTCATAAACACCACCTGTACAGATCAAGGCCTGCCCAAATCATGCTTCCAGGCTCGTAGGTCATTGATGTTGTGGGAAACACTAATACATTAAAAAGAAAACCAATGAGATACCTCAGCCTGAAGGGACCACAAAACAAGTACTTGCCATATGTGTTTAGAAAGTATTCTTCACGCAAATGGCTCTGTTGAATGTGACAATTCCCTAAAACGCAAGTTCATTGAAGACGTTTTCAGAATTCCTTAAAATAGGTGCGCTCTCACTTTTACCAGTATCAGCGTCGTACTGAAAATAACGTAGTCTGTACAAGGAACATGATAGAACTATACCCTAACTAGTGTATGAGGGCCACGTTGTGTCGCACTTTCTGTAATTGCACATGTAATCATTTCACGTCAGGGTGCCAGAATTTCAGTCACTCAATGCTGAATAAATTGGCCACATAAACTGTAGTTTTGGCAAGTTTGAGTCTATGAAACGTTTTAGAGGAGTAGGTATAAGGCGTCAGAATGCACGGCATCGCCCTCCCCGCATAAAGTGAAAATTAGTTTGACTACAATGTGAAGATCAATCACCTATGTTAAAGACGAACAGAGAGTAGGCCGGCATTTGAGTACGCGCACTCTGATTGGCGCGACTCTTTCACGGTTTATGCCTTCTTTCCCAGCCTGGCCTCGTTTTAATTAACTGTAATGAAGTTCATTCAAGTGTATAAAGCTCTACCGTTCTGCTTATGTTTCTATCTCGTGCCACAGTCAAGTGAACAGGCTCACAATCGTAGCAGGAACTGGGAACTGACTGGGAATAGGTGTATGGTAGAACTTGTAACATCGCTAGAAGCGAGAGCCATTTCAATATTTTCTTTAAAGCTGATGATTAATTTAATTTTTAAGGTAGTTGAGCTTGAAAAGTTCACTGTACGCAAAATCAATTGCACGCTCAGACAGGTGGTAGGCGGTCAGTTGTCTCGTCTCAAGTTTTCTGCCTGAAAGTCTATCAGCTTGACATGAAAACGTATGAACTCAATACTTTGACATCAGTGCCAGTGGACACACATTGAGCAAAACGTTTAGGTAGCAGTTGGTGCTACTATGCAATGCTTACCTCACATAAAATACATTCCTACAAATCATTTTTTGACGAATGCAGAGACAAAAGGCTCTTCACAAGCCGTGCCTGGTGTACCCAGTAATAGCTTCCCTTCCCACCCGAGTAATGGAGGGGCATCATCGTTTCCACAACAGATACCGCAGTTTCCCGGCGAGTAGACCAATGCCCCGACAGCAAGGTGGAGGAAGGCCGTCCTCCAATCAGCAGCAAGGAATGCAAGGGCCAACGACTCCAGGAACAGTGCCATCACCTGGGCAACAACTATGGATCCCCAATCCACAAGCGCCAAGTTCCAATCCGCGACCTGGTGCCCCGGGCAGTAACTTCCCCTCTCAGTCGAATACTGGAGGGGCGCCATCTTTTCCACAGCAGATACCACAGATACCAAAGTTACCAGTAAGTAGACCAATGAGACCGCAGCAGAACGGCAGAGCACCGTCCTCCAATCACCAGCAAGGAACACTGGGGCAAATAAGTTCGGGAACGATATTATCGCCTGCGCATCAGCCGTCTAGCCCCATTCCGGCGGGGCCAACTAGTTCACATCAGCGGCCACATCACTCGTGGAATGGTCTATCTCCATCAGTGAATACACCGACGCAAGGCGCCGGGAACGGACTTCAGTTTCCCCAGCAATCTGAACGGCAGCCGTGGAATGGTCAGGGACCGTCGCAGCAATCATCACTAAACCAGTCCAATCACGGAATCCAGCAAAATATATCCCGACACCAGCACAGCACTGGCACACCCTCAGTGTCCAGTCAGATGCCAGGAGAACAATCATGGAGGGGCCATATGGGGTCACAAATTCCTCAGCGAAACGCGCAGCAGCAATTTAGTAATGGTGTCCTATCCCTAAATAGTCCCAAATAACGCTGCAGCATTCCGGTTCTGGAGGGATATCAACGTCACCGCAGCCGCAGTGGGGAAATCCTGCAGGGTCGTCCTACAATCCGCAGACTGGTCAGCCACAGCAATGGAACAGCAGAAATATGGCACAAAATTCACAGCAGTACCCAAGTGCTCAAATGACTATTTCAAATCCACAACCGGGGCAGCAATTATCGTGGAGAATCGGAGCCCCTGCAGGGGTCCAGCAGCTGAGCACGGTAGCACAGCAAGCTAACAGAGCTGTTCAAATGCTTCCAAATCCGAGCACGCTCCCCAATCCGGGCATGCTTCCAAATCCGAGTGGCGAAGTGGTAAGGGTAGGTTCACAAGGTTTACAACAGGGGCAAGCATACTCGTGGAGAGGTGGAATTTCTCCAGGGGGTCACCAGAATACTGCGGCGCAACATGTTGAAGGAGCAAGTTTACCTATTCCAAACCACCCTACTCAACCATCATTGAATGGCCAGCCGCCATCACAGCCGTGGAACACGCGAGTGACATCCTCAAGCTCTGAACCAAATGATCAGCAACAGCAAAATACTGGGTTGCCATCACAGTTCCCAACGTCATTTCCGACTCCGAAACCAATTGCAGTGACCAAGCAGTCGATACATCACCGAGTGGTAACCATTCAACAACAAACGGTGCAGCGTAGTTTGCGTCGCCAAAGTGTCTCCACATCAAGGTGAACCACTCTCTTCATCCATGAGATTGCAAGCGCTTCATTGAATATTTTATAAATATAAGAGTTCATCTGACCACTAAGATTTCTGCAGAGCGTTCGCACTATAAAACGTTCGCGCTATAAAACTTCACAAGAGGGTCACCGAAATGAACTTTCTTTGCGAATTGTCACATATCACTAGCGTATGTATGATTAACAAGTGAAGACCAACCAGACATAGATTTAAAGCCGAGTCTCAATTAGAGGACGTCCGCAAACAGCACTGAAATGTATTGGGGACGCTCTCAGCTTGAGACGTAAGAGATCGAACTGCTTCCTTCTATTGAAACCATTACGAAGGTTTTCTTTCTGCACTAATTAGGCAACAAGTGCCAGAACTATTCACTGTGGTTAAATGTATAGGTTTTCCTATACAGGTTATAGGTTTTCCTGCAGCCGTTCACTAACATGGTTTTTAAGCGGCGAATTTCAACGAGACGCAGCCAGATGAACAGGACAAATGCCGTAGGTTTCTGTGTGTATCTTGCCGTGTCCGGTTCAACTTCCCACGTTATATTGTACTTTTGTGTGCCGTAAAGCCTTTTTAACACGAAAGTGTTTTATGCCGATTTTCATGACGTATTTCCGTCACGGAAGTACGTCAGCAAAATGAACGCCATCACATGGCAAAGAAAAAAACTAACAAAAAGCTCCGTTGACGGGAATCGAACCCCTGACCTCTCGGTCCGCGACGAATCCTGGCAGGCGTTTAGCCTACTGAGCTACCGCTAAACACACTGCGGAAGCGACATGAACCCACCTTCTATATTTCACACTTATCTCTCACAGTGATCTTGGATCGATGGATGCTATGAGCATCCCCTTTATAACGGGGCGGTGACATCTATGCCACCAGGCTAGAAAAAAAAAGAAAAAAAACGCGCCGTCCCATTCGGCGCGTTTCCAATACAAGTTTACGTTTGTCAACGCTTTAACACACCGTGAGGTGGCGGCTTTAGCGCAAGCCTCGCTCATAGCATCCATCCATATCGACAAATAGCTCTCCGACGCTCGCCTGGCTGTCTCACCGCGTTCCCCGCTCGACCTGTGAGAAGTAACGGCTAGGCTAGAGGGAAGGCACGGCACGCGTAGCGTTTCTCTTCGCATTTCACGACGCTCTGAAGGAGTACATATCCAGAATTAGTGTTTATTATGTGCTTGTTGATGCCATCATTTCGCGGAATTCACCATATGCGGTGTCCACGTATATGTTATGAACTTCAGCTACCGCAAGGGTTAAATCATGATCATGGGCGTTTGTCGTTGGTACGGAGATGTGCCTATAGGCTTCAACGTGAGTGCGATGCACCCACATCAAGCGATGCTATATCTGTCAAACAACAGTAGACATTGTACAAGCTCTCATATACCAATGCACTAAAAACAGTAAACTACTTCTGTGCCGACACGTTTCACTTTCGTGTTATACCGATTTCTATGAAGGGGTGATCAGTCATCTTTTTATATTGGAGATGAAACTCACTCAAAGCCAGTTAATATTTCAGACCCTAATGCATGGAGACAAGCCAGAACACTGTCGGTAAAATATTTCACAACTTCTTTGCAGCCGGAGATAAACAGCACAAATGGGATCGCTGGCTGCGAGCATCACATCAAGACATCGACTGCCTGCGGAATTTGTATCAATGGGTCTCGTCATATGTGAAAGAGAGGTGTTATTTGGATTGGCTTGACATATTTGTGATAGCATTGCAACCTGCGAATTTACATTGGTCTTTATGCAGTGACAGTGCTTTCAAAATAAAAAGAATTTTGCAAAAGCTGACTTTATCTTTCCCTGTGGTAGGACCTTTGCTGCCTAATACTTCGAGCAGGCCATGTCAGGTACAAAAAATATTTACAAAAAACATAAACATTAAACAAACAACTTCTGTTGAGCTGCCGGTTGCGCAGCATCGAACTCAAAGTCCGTGGAAAATTATCCTTTGACGGTCCTCTCACCACTCGCTTTGTGTAGCCATTGTACATTCATCGATATGACATCATGGTGATTTGGTTGTCGCCATCGTTAAAGGATATTTTGTTCACGTCACTGCAAGTGTCGTAATCAAAGTGTCAGGCTAGCGCCGCCGTTAAGTCGTTGTAATTTATTTGTGGTCACGTTATGTAGCTTCCATGTTTCACGAATATTCCGCTTTGGCATATTATTAAGGATTCTTGCTATGTTTTAGGCTTACTGCGAACTTATTCTATGCGCTCACCGTTCATACTAATAAAAAACGCCTCAACGGACATTTTCCTCGCTTTAGAGCGCAAGGGTTTATATTGTCACGTGGTTGTGACAGTGAAGAAACGAACACGCTGCCGATCAAGGTTAAAAGATTTATTGGGCGAATTTGTGTCCAGAAAAAGGAATAACATTTAGCGCAGCGAAAGCGGCCAGCACGGACATCGGTCGTCGGCAATCTGATCAGCGGTGAGGCGCGTCGCCATTTATACATGTGACATCGAAGATTCCGGCCTTATTATCGGCGGCCGCGTCAGCTCCACTATAAACTCTATGCTGTTTGCTGTGCGCGCTAAAGCTGATCAGAACAATCTAAAATTATTGCGAATGTTTCGCGGCGCGGCGCGCGGAAGGTAGTGGTTACACGTGCAACGAGCCATTTACACTAAAATAGAAAAATAAGCGCGCGTGGCGATATCTTTAGTGTGGTGTCATCACTTTTTGTAAAATAACCAACCATACATTGTCCATTGTCGTATTCTTCATAACACTGTCCTCGCTGTGACTGTTGGTAACATAATGCAGAAGCATTTGGGTGTCAGAAGTCAGCTATTCAGTCCCTAATGATTACCCTTCATATATTATATGTATTGCTGAAGGCAAAATTTATGCAGGGTGCTTTTACCCCCACGCATATAGATGCAGCAAATTCTTATTAATTGCAATATCACGGGAACAAAAAAAAAATGTCGGAATTATACCGAATGCCGAATAATTGAAAAAATCAGGAAAACAATAAAGAAGCGTTTGTTAGATCAATACACTGATTTTCTTGGTGAATACGTAAATCCTATATTTTGCACAAGAGCAGTGCCGAAGCAGCAATTTTGTTTATCCCGCGAATTCTATCACAATGCGACTACGGCGCCAGATTCCTGTCTTTAATTAGTACGAAACGTGCGCTGCACCACTCCATTATTACGTACCGCCACTACCACCACGAGCACGTGACGATAGTTCTTTCGCAGATAAAATGACCGACAATTGATAGGTCATCCATCACGAGGTACCAAACGAGTTTTATACTAGCCGCTGCTGGAAGCTCTTTGTCTTCAACGGCTTCCGCCATGTTTGAGGTTTCTGGTATTGCGCGCACAATGCATCAAGTTAAAACGAGGCTGCTGAGTGCCGTATGCGCATACGGCACTTGCGCACTTGCCCAAGTTTACAGTTAATGCTCATGGACAAGGGATTCTCTTCTGGCCTTTTTCATAATTTTGCCATCTTTTATGAGGTTCTACCTTTCTACCCAAATTTTGCCATCACAAAGCAAGGGATGTTTTGATGATGTGCTTGGTTACATGTACTTTGTTAGTGACATTACTGCAGTGGCACATCACGATCCTGGGGTTAGGAAGACATCTTAGCTCACAGCAGCACATCACCTTGACTGGTGTTTGGCAGTGCCCTTGCAGTGGAGGCCAGTGCTGCTTACCATAATTACTGATTGCGGTGCACTGCTGAGATGTGCAGAAAAATGCCAGAAAAATACTTTTAGGTCTGGCGGTCCCCATGCCGCCAATTTCCCACAGGGTGGGTGCCCTCCCAAGCGACTATGAACTTCGTTCTGCCGAGCACCAGGCCGGAAGTGCGCTTGTCCCTATTTTACCGGTAGGTAATGCAGCAACGTTTCTTATGTTGATTGCTAGAATGGTTACTTGCTAAGCTTCGTTTTATTTTTACTTTGTTATCCAACTTTCTCGTTCATACAGTTTTACTATTCCCATGCTCAAGCGTACATATTCTAACCACTTCCTGTATGGGCCTGCACAAAGGCCTACAGTATTGTTAAATAAATAAATAAAAAGGTACCCGGCGGCAGCAATTCTCTGCCTCCCACAGCAGAGGCGGATGCTCAACTATTTCACCAAGGCTGTGGTGCGTTAAGGTGCGCCCAGGGGTCTTTGCAGAACCTTATGGGGCCACCTTTCGAGATGAGTACCCAGAAACAACCGAGCGCCAGGTCGGTGTACTCCTCTACCCATCGAAAAACCGGTGGGTTCCCGGTCGGCACTGGGAATCGAACCCGGTACCTCCCGCATTGGAAGCGGACGCTCCACCATGTAGCGGTGCACGTGCAAGTGCGCAAGTGCGCACTTGCGCACTTGCAGCGCTTCGCGCTGAGCGCGCTCCGAGGATCGTCCGAATTAGCCGGGTTGTGCCCCAATGTGACCGAATTCACGAGAGTTTGATTCCATTAAACGATGGATATGTTGGCCGGGATCAGAGAACACGTCCAAATTATCCGCATTCCCCGACATAAAGAGGGTCGAATTAACATGATTTTACTACATTTAGTTTAACCGTGTGTATTTCTAGACGGTGAGTAAAGCAATATACGCTTTTACTTAAAGTTACTCAGGCGAGCCATGTATGAGTGTTCACCCGGCGCTCGCAGCTACTGTTGTCTAGGTTTGCAAGTTATCGCTGAGTTCGAGATGAACCTGACTATATACCAGTTTATGCGAAGGCCCTTGCCCATTCAGTCACGAAATATTTGAATAGGGGAGCTCTTTAAGCCAAGCATTGATGCGTGACGCGTGAACAGGAATGATTATCATCATGAACCGGCAGGCGCTTTCTTCTTCTTCTTCATCATTTCATGCTTCTCTCCTTGAGGACGGGCACCGATTTGACTAACGTGGGATGCGGTAGCGCTGATGGGCTAGAGAAAGAGAGAGAGAAAGAAAAAATTACACCATTTCCCGCTAAAGGGGACCATGAGGCGATGCGAAGCCGGAGCACTTGCACAATCGCGTTCCGTTGGCGTTCGTTGGGCATGCTACCGACCTCGCGTCGTGGAACGCGAAGAGGAACGCTACGCGCGTCTTGTCTTCCCTCTAGCCTGGCCGTTAATTCTCACAGGGCGAGCGGGGAACGCGGTCGACAGGTGTGCGAGAGGGGGGCAGTGTAGGAGAGCAGAGAGAGGGGGAGGGGACGCGCATGCGCTGGTGCTCATCGCGGCGTTGCGCAGGAGAGAATTTCGGCATGTCTAGCCCGCGTTTCTGAGGAAGAGTGGAAAGGGGGAGGGGAAGTGAAGAGGGGGAGGGGAGAGGGAAAGTGGCGAGGGGGATGGGGGTTATAACTTCAAGCAGCCTTTCGCCTGGCCGACGTGCCTTTGTTCGTGCATATGCATGAGCATTATCTTAGCAACGATATTATTGCTTCGACGCTCTTTATGCCGTATATTTGTGCATAGTAGTCAATGCAGAGTCACACCCCGTATCTCTAACATTAAATTGCTCGGAACCCAATAAAGCTGCCTTTGTTTTTCTCACAGGGGTGGCTTCAACACTACAAGCTCACAGAGAAATGAACATTTGGGATTAGATTTTTGCCACACCTTGCCATGTTTTGCCGCACATTCCGCGTAATGTTTTCCCTAGAGGATCACAATGCTTTTGAGAAGTTCGAATAAATTATACTGCAAGACACTTGGAGGAAAAACTGAAACCGTATATGCCGCACCAAGCATTCTTTGCTAATTTTCCAAGACAGAAGGAGCCGGAAGCCACCCTGCAAGCGAATGAGGGGGATCAGTGCTCACAACAAAACTTCCAAAGAAAAAGTTTCTTATGAATTCATGCGATAAAACCTAGTTTTTCAATAAGTGCTCTTTTGTTCTCTTGCATCTCTACAAAAAGCCACCTAACTCAGATTTCCTAGTTGTGGTCTGGTTTTAGGGCCTGTGCGTGCATACATAGCCCAAATTTATTTGAAATTGCATTGGGGTAACATTGCAACGTACCTTTATATCTTCGGGACAAGGAGGCAGCGGGGGTAGTAAAAGGGTGATGGCTTTGGATAAATGCACGTTGTTTAAGCATTAAAATAGGCGAGACATTAATGGCCAGGCTATATTTCCTAGATCTTGAAAGGTACTCAAGTTGCTGATATTCCTCAAATGCAGTGCAACTGCATTTCTGGAATATCCCCTCTTCTCGTAAGTAAACCCTCTTAGAGTATAAACAAAATAAGCTTAGTTAAAAATACCGTGTAGCTGTGGGAAGACTTCCGAACGCTGACAAACACAGTCAAACCAATAATAGCACGTATTTTGCGCTACGCAATACAAGAGCGCTAGGTGCCCGATGAAGTTTCCGAAAGTAGCAGTACGCTCACTACCTGCCTATTTTATTCGAACTAGAAAACAAGCACTTTTAACTCACCCAAGCACCACCTGTTCTTCAAGTTATGCTGAATGTCAAAGCACGCAAAAAAATAAATAAATGCCATGCATGACAGCTGCTGTGGGGAACCCGCTCGGAACCTGCTTCGGAAACGCACGCGTTTTATTTCAATATTTAACGTGCTCCGTGCTCGTTAAAGTTATTGTCCCTGTACTTTGATAACTGATGAACATCTTGGGCCACAATTATTAATAATTTCACGGTTCAAGCGAGCACCGAATTCGGTTTCAGGCACCCGCAATATGCACGGGAGCGAGCGGCGCGTCGTCTGCTATCGCTGCTCCTTGGACCCCTCGAGAGGGCGCGCGTGTAGTTGTCGCTACCTTTATAAATATAGGGACCTTAGTAGCTGCTACCTAATTTTGTGATTTTTGTCGCGTGAGTAGCTGCTACGAGGTTCTCCCCGGGAACATTTCGCGTGACCAGTCACGTGATTTTAGCCATGTGACTAGCTATTACGTGATGTTTCATAATTTTGGTCATGTGACTAGTTGTTAGGTGATCTTACGTGATTTTAGCAACGTGACTACATTATTGTGGTTACCTGATCTTAGCTACCAGACTAGCTTTGCGTGGTTTTGGTGGTACCATGTCACGTGAATAGAAGTTGCCTGGTGTTACGTGATTTTTAGTCAGGTGGCTAGCTGTTCTGTCGCTTATGGTGCGAATATGTCATGTGACGAGCTGCTTTGTGATGGTACGTGATCTATGTCACGTGACTAGTCGTTACGTGGTGCTATGTGGTTTTATTCACGTGACAAGCTGTTACGGGTTTGTGGCGGAAACATGTCACGTGACTACAGGTTACGTGATCTTTAGTCACGTGAATAGATGCTAGGCGATGCTAGGCGAGTCACGTGGCAAGATGTTACCTGTTGTTACGTGATTTTAGTAACGTGACCAATTACGTGATTTTAGTATCGTCACTAGTTACGTAATCTTTCGTGATATTTAGTAACCTGACTAGATACACGTAATGTTACATGATTTATTCATGTGACTGGACGTTAGGTGATCTTACGTAACTTTTAGTCCCGTGAATAGTTGTTACGGGATTTTTAGTCACGTACCATGTTCGCCGATCTTAGTTATTGCAATCCACGGCCGAACGAATAAGCCCACGTGTTGTGGGAGCGAGTTGCCGCAGATATGACAAAATAGGGGCGCGATAAACGGGACATTTCGCTTCAGTAAGTATTTCCTCAAGGCATACTGATTCATTCATTCCCTTATCGCAAGTAAAGAATTCATATCGCACAAAATAATTGTAACAAGGTGCACTCGCGCGTCCATTGACTGGCCGTGCGAAGCATCTTGCATTTACAGTAGCTTTTACGAGCGCAATATGGACCTCACATCACTGCTGTGTGCGCCTGATGCCCTTCTCTCTTTTTTTTCTTTTTTGCTTTGTGTGACACTTTCCCTGCAACACACAGTGTAGAACGCCAGGTGCAGGTGCCTGAGTAGGCGGTACGCACGAGCAAATAGAAAGCAGAAGCATTACTTACTGTTCGGGTTACGGACTGCGCCGAGTACGCAGCATACGCATCATCCAGCTTGGTAGTGGCAGTGGGAGGCCCGCTCAAAACCCCAGACCAACGCGAAACCAAGGAACTCGCAGTACGGCATGTCCTACTGCCGTCGCAAGGAGCCCTTCACGTCCAGCGTTGAGAACACAGTCAAGCTACCAGCACACAACACGCACACATGGCCGACACCGCTGAGCAATTCGGAAACGACCATCACAAGGCAACGAGACGAAATGGCCAAGACCACGACAGCGTGCACACAAGCTCGCGGCAGCCTCGGCCCCGGGAATTTGAAACCTGCGGCTCTGCTCCCTTTTCTTTTTCTTTCCCCGCTCACGCATCCCACGCATGCGTCGTAAAGGTTACTGGTCATGTCTCGCCGCTCTAGAACGCTTGTAGACTATGTTACGTAAGGCATATGGGCGCGCCATCATGGGCTGTTAAACGAAGGTTTTCGTATTTTAGATGCGAAGTATCTTATGGCGGAGTTCAATCCGGTGGTGGTGGTGGTGGTGTGCAGCGTGACCACCCTTACTAAGCATGCGCATACTCTCTCTACTCCCCCTCTCCCCTCCCCCTCTCCACTTTCTCTCTCCCCACCGCATTTCCACCGTTCCTCTGAAACGCGGGCTAGACATGCCGACTCTCCTGCGCAACGCCGCGATGAGCACCAGCACATGCGCGTCCCCTCCCCCTCTCTCTCCTCTCCTACGCTGCCCCCTCTCGCACGCCTAGCCGACTGCGTTCCCCGCTCGCCCTGTGAGAATTAACGGCCAGGCTAGAGGGAAGACAAGACGCGCGTAGCGTTGCTCTTCGCGTTCCACGACGCGAGGTCGGTAGCATGCCCGAAGAACGCCAACGGAACGCGATCGTGCAAGTGCTCCGGCTTCGCATCGCCTCATGGTCCCCTTTAGAGGGAAATGGTGTAATTTTTTTGTATACAAGAAGAGCAAATAAACACAGCGGTATGAGAGAGGAAAACACGATCAGGTTAATACAGGCCTTCGTCATAAGCAGAATAGTATCCGTAGCACCGTACTTGAAATGGCAGGTCGCGGAGAAGATCAAACTAGAATGCCTCATTCGGGAAATAGTCAAACTAGCCATAGGGCTGCCTATTAGCACCAGCACGGACAAGTTGCCACAATTAGGCCTGCACAATACGATAGACGAGCTTATTGAAGCGCAACGTACGGCACAATATGAACGTCTCTCTAAGACACGAGCAGGAAGACATATCCTAGAGCGCCTAGGCATAGGCTATCACACACAACACGGCGTCAAGGTGGACATCCCAAGAGAGGCGAGGGAAAGAATGATAATACCCCCATACCAAAGAACATGCACCCAGAACACAATACGGACCGACGAGAGAAAAGAGCAAGGGAAATACAGAAGTTCGGCAATGACAAGGATGCAGTATTCGTAGACGCTGCTCGATACAAGCTCAGACGGGGGTTTACGGCAGCCGTACTCGATAGCGACAAACGCTGTAAGACGTGTGCGACGATACGCACTACAAGTAACGAGACAGCGGAAGAGGTAGCCATAGCGCTCGCGGTAGCTCAGACAAACGCAACTGTGATAGTCAGCGACTCTCAGACGGCTGTAAGGAATTTTGCCAACGGCCGCATCTCCCCGGAGGCACTACGCATTCTGCTTGTAGGAGGTCAAGCGTGCAAAAGAGATATATTCATTACATGGACACCCGCTCACGCTCTCGCGGAGGACAGCAATAACGGGGCGGTACACGACGCGGCTCGAGGGCCTACCGACCGAGCTGCGATCTCAAGTGCCGCCGCAGCACCCTCCGGACGTGACGGCGCGGTAGACGAATGGGAGTGGGAAGACCGAATGACCAGATACAACGACATCACAAAACATTATAGGTTACAGAGGGGCATATTTCTGCCACCCCACCCAAAGTTGACAACAAAGCAGTCTGTCGAATGGCGGCGGTTACAAACTACGACGTATCCGAATCCCGCGCTCTGGCATATCATATATCCGGATATATACGAAACGGACCAATGTAAACAATGTGAATCCAGAGCCACTCTGGAGCATATGTTATGGGAATGCCGAGGGATTAGTCACAATACCGAGAAAGCGGCCTCTAGTGACAGCCTTCGCGCACGCTGGGAAGCCGCGCTGCTCAGCTCCGCCCTCGAGGATCAGCTCTGGGCCGTCCAGCGGGCCGAGGAAGCTGCCAGGGTTCAAGGACTCTTGGCCGTTTCCTAGGCGGGGCCATACGCCCGCCCCAACAACTCGCAGGACTCGGAATAAAGTTATTTCCTCCCTGACGCGAACTTATAAAATCAGGAAACGCCGCACGCACCAACCCAACAGTTTTCATGTGCATACGCCCACCATAACACTGTTCGCTTAGTTGTTCAAGATAAAACACGGTAAGGTTAACAGCCCAGCATGGCGGCTCCAAAACGCGTCTGTAAAATAGTCTATAGACAGCACTGCTGCTTAGAGCGGCAGCTTGAGGATAGTTACGGCTGCTTTCTTTTTTTTTGTCGGGCTTCCTATAAACAGGATTTTGTTCAGTACGCAGGAGCGCACCGCCTCTGTGCAGTTCATTATCCAGTACCTGACTCAGCGTGCAGAAACTGTGTAAATAAATGCAGGGTTAAAAGGGTAGCTTTCTTTACTTTCTCCGGTTAGTGTCAGGAATATACGCTTACTCCTCGCAAGGAGGCTGTATAGAGAAATATTTCAGTGTCCTTATAGGCACACGCGCTGCGATCAGCACTGTGGAGCGTACATCGAACCCCATTGTTCTTAAAATTACTTTGGGATGATGTGCGTGCAGTTCAGTGCACTGCAAAGTATATAATCCACTATATTCTTAAAAATCCGGTCATTTCCACAAGTGTGTTGTTTTTTTCTTAGCTGTATCTATGCGTTTGTCGTGTCTAAGGCCTTCTTGAGTTATTCAACTCTGCTACTGTGTTGCTGCGCTTTAAGCATGTTTGAACGCGCCTCTATAACATTTTCTGCAGCGATGACGTTTAAGAAGTTTAAGTTATGCGGTTGATAACACTTTGCTAGATAGGATAAGTAATAATTTCGGCGGTTTTGATTTGATTTGATTTATTGATTTACATTTACACACATGTACAACATAGTGGTAAATGGGACGTGGTTGAGGGAAAAAAGCCACACAAACGCGGCTTGAGGGAGACTTCACCCCCTTATAGTACAGTATGGGTACATATGGTAGAGCACATTATACACTTTGTATATTGCACTAATACAGTGACCTATAAAGTATGGCAGTTATACAATGAATACGGAAAAACAAAAAAACAAAAACAAACATTTGCGCAATGAATTGCACTACGTACAAAAACTCCGACATCATATTGCTACGCACACTTCTTGTTTTATTTCGATGTATTCTGGTTTGACCATCAAGGACGGTTATCAAGCTCGACGCTGTCCGCGAAGCAGTGTTCGAGAAACTTCGCGATTGTAGTAGATCGTTCTGTTAGGATTGCGCGCTGCACGCGAATGTTCCAGCTTTGTCGAGAGATAAGGCCGCCACCAGCGATATCGCTGGAAAGCTCGATAGCGCCTGTATAAAAGCCGACGCGCTTGACCGCTTGCCAGTTTTTCGACAGCCGACGCCCAGTTCGCCGCTATCAGTTTATTGCTGTAGTTTGACTTTCAGTTTCTCGGCCACAAGTTCGGCCAAATAAACAGTTTCATCTTGGACGTGCTGTCTGCTGCCTTCGTCGACGTCACGACCACGTGACAGTATTGTGGAATGTCGTAGTCAACGAATGCATATAATTTTGACCACCTGGGGTTATTTAGCATGCGCTTTCATCACACAGCCAACGCGTCTCTAGCATTTCGATTACACGCAAATGCAACCGCCGCAGCTCAGATCGAACCCGCGTCCTTTGGGTCCGCAGCAAAACCCAGACACACTGCGCGGCAGTCGAGAATTCTACCGTAGCCCCACAGAAGCACTGGAAAATTCTTGGGAAAAATACACTACATACGTGTCATGTCAGTCGAGTATGTGTCATGTCAGTATTGACATGACACATACGTGTCATGTCAATACATATGCAGTATTGCGTCGCAGAAGCGTAGAACCACACCAGGCGTCACACCATGTGAACTGCGTAACGATGGGTCATTTAAAGCTGCCCCTCATTACAAAAGGCTCAGTCATAATGCATCGTCGTCATCCGCCACATCATTCAGAGCATGAACACATTGTGTACATACATAGATTACAGTGGCGTAGTGGGTGGTTCGCTTCTTCGCAAAATGATAAATTATTCCGTAGTGGTCACTTGGCAACTATACTCGCGGTAGGTATCCTAAGAGATTTTAAAACAGGATCTAAGGTGGCTCTTCCAGCTTAACCACATAGTCTTAAGAGCATGCGCAAGGGACCCTGGGAGTTTTAAATGTGAAGCATTTCTTAGCTAACCAGGCGCACTTTGACCGTTTCCACCCATCTTCCTATCTAATAGCCGCCTACTTCTCGCCACCCTGGTGGCCAGCTCCTTAACTTTACACATACCAAATTCGTAGAGGAGGACAGTGTGCGGCGAAGACGAATAACAGGTCATGACATGAATACCTTGAGGCACGTCTCGTGTACGTCACAAAACCCTTTCCTCAGTCCCGTGTGGCAGATGCCCCTATATCACTGCCCATAGATACGGATATGAGTCACAGGTTATTCACAGGCTATATCAGCCCAGGAACGGCATTAACAGTCTGGCAATCCTAACGCAATAGCGTTAAGGAGCCTTGTGTAGCAGAAAATCCGGTGCCGGCGAGGGCAGCTTATCAGGTGGATGCAAAGAATATCAGGTGGACGCAAAGAATAAAGACCAAGCTTCAAACCGGAATCGAACCCACGCATTCTGCGTGGCAGCCAAGTATTCGACCACACAGCCGCGCCGGCGCTTGAAACTGTTTAGCAAAAAGAGCCATACAGGTCTAAGGTAGGGGCAACGTCAATCGTGGTTGTAGAGTTGGGCATCCGCCTCCTAGCAATTTAATAAACATTATATATGCACTCCTGTGACTCGCCAAACTATAGTCAACCGTTGCTCAAACCGGTGTTTACGCCGGCAACCGCTGCTTATGATATGTGCATCATCGCAGAGTAGCGTTCAGATCGTTTGAATGAAACTCACATCTATGCTCAAACGTGAGTGCCGACGTTGCTTCGGGCCATAGGACACACTTTAGGCGCCAGTGTAGTCGACGTGCCTGGTATGCCCACGATATAAACAAAACTACTCAAAAAGCACAAATATGTAGGTCCAACTGGCAAAGCTTGGCTAAAAGAAATAATAAAAAAATGCGGTATAAGCTGCTACTTGTCTGCTTCTTCGCGTGACATGGCATGGCATGGCAAGAACTTTATTATGATCCATATTAACTATAGCCTGAGGGCAAAGCCCCCAGGCTAAGTCGGCAGATCCGCCCGCGTAGGCACCGGTCATCCACTCGCAGAATACGTGGAATCTGCCAGCATTTTTTTAATATATCGCAGATGCCACGTTCTATTAACACACGCGACGTGTTTACTCCTGTCACAGCAAAACAATACCAATATTGCTTAGACGCAATTCTGTCAAAATATATGACGAAAGACGCAGCAGCTTACGTATCTGGGATGCGCACTTCACCTTTCATACGCGTCAGTAATAATCCTTTCAACTCAAAAGCGTAAACAATACCTGAAGATTTGCTCAGCGCGCAAGCTGTTTGTTCTCAAAGCTCTTACCAAACATATGGACTGCTTAGTTCAATACTTTCCTGGTACTCGTGGGAGGCCTTGTCAAGCCTTTGTCCTCCAAGTCTCTCTTCTGTCGTGCGTCACGCGAAGGGTATAAAAAATACCGACAATTGTTCATAAAAGAACACTTACACTAGCGTCGCGGCTTGCCAGTGCTTTGAGTACATGAAAGTGGACATGAATGTAAAGCCAGTAAGTATTTTAATGCTAACGGGGATCTGCACTGCTTGGCCACCTATTGGTAAGCCTACATGCGTTTTATACACAAACTTTTTCTTCACTTGGTATATTTTCTCTTCAGCATTAATTTTTCTGAAACTCATTTGTACCTCATTTCGTGTTTAACACGCTACGAAAGCTATCGCTGCAATACAATTACTTGCTTTGGATATACACACTGCGCGAGTAAAAGCGCGAAGCACGTTGATCCAATATATGATAGTGTCGACCTACTCAATACAAAATTGCCAGGACTCCTTATACATTTCCTTATATTTGGGCATTGTCATTTAGCGCGTGTTGTTCTGTATAATTTAGAAAGTATTATCAACTCACTCAAGCGGTAGTAGTATTCTCGAAATAAATATTACATAATTGTACTGAACGCGAGACAGAGACGAGGGGCAAAAGGAACGAAGGATTTCTTCCATTTAATAAACATGAATTGAAAGAAAGCGCTACGTTTTTCGTTCACTTCTCCTTGTCTGAAATATTCAACTCCAAAACTACTTGTTGGTACTTTACCTTGTACGAACAAGCTTCAAATCATGATAATTCCAGTGACGACGGCAGTGTGTGCTCGACATTCCAATGAGGACTTGCATACGAATATAAGTCATGGGACTTTTCTATATTGGCTTCACAAGAGCACACATCCATGTTTTTATTACATGAGTGTATGGAGAGCTTGATGCCAATGCGGGACGCCGGCTACTACTTTTCTCTTGCATAATAGTTGTAGGCGCGAAGTAGAGGACCAATACAAATCATTGCCAAGGCAAATAGTAGAACATTCACTTACAAGACAATGTGCAAGTGGCCTACGCTCGGCACATCCATTTCGTTACTCACAGATTAGAGCATTTAACTGCGCGTTGAAAGTTGCAATAATAACTAATTTAAAGCAGTATGTATTATACTTAAACAGCAAAACAAAATGCGTAGGAGACGGCCACATTAAGCAAACCTATTAATGTACAACACATATTTCCTCAAGATTTGGCAGTAGTTTCAAAAGGTACGGACATCGCCACTTGTTGTCGATACTTAAAAATTTGCATATTCGATTTTTTTAAAACAACGGTGCTGAACTAATACGAGAGGGCATCTCGTTATTACTGAGGGTCGACTTACTAGTAAGTTCGAAACAGTTATCTAGTCCTATAAACACGTTAAACACAATGCAAAATTAATAATTTTTAAACAATCTTTACCGCACGGTTTTCTTTTCTTTCCCTTTTTATTCAATACTGCAAACCTTATACAGACCCAAGCAATGTGAGACCAAAACAAGAAACAAACAAACAAACAAAGCAAATAATAAAAAGATAATACTTTGTTTATTACATTGAAAGCAAATGAGGTTTCTAGGTATTTTTAATTGGTCAAAAATTGCGATTAATGCCATGTACTGAAATAACATTGTATCCTGCTGTAATAGACTATTTTCACAATCTGAAAGTACAGTTCTATGTGCTGCATATTCGCCCAACTAATGGCAGCACCTGTCGTCCTTGAAGCGGATATGAGGTCCTAAGAAGATGACTTTTAAGGGATCGTTTTCATTAGTGAGACACAATATTAATGAGAACTAACAGACAAGAATGCCATGGAAGGTATAGGGGATGCTGTTTCTAGTAATTAGGATATAAAAGTGAAGAAAGTAAAGTGGACGAAAAGATAACTTGCCGCCGGCGGGGACCGAACCTGCGACCTTCTAATAACGCGTCCGATGCTCTACCACTGAGCTACGGCGGCGGTCATCTTCCCGTCCACTTTATGCGGTATATATGTGAATTTAAACCTAGGAGTGTTAGTCAGCGCCGATCGCAGCCATGACGGCGAGTGCGGAACACTCATTTTCTGCCTGTTGTCGTCACGTAGCCTAGTCTTAGTTGCACGTGCTGGGGCTTGTATATTACGCGCGTTTTACTAAGGAGAGCAGAGTCTACATTTTCAGCAGCATAGCACAATCAAACTCCGCTTGAACACGCTGTTTCTACTAACTGACAAGCCCCCCCATTACTTGGGCTAACTGCATCGCAGGAAACCTATCTTAATAATTATGAAAAGGGTCTATTAGGTAATCCTCCTCTGAGCAATGAAGTACATACATCGGTACATCAGTAGAAGTTACTATTAGCAAAGTTTTGTATAAGTGTTGCTGATAACAGTTCTATCTTCCGCAGCTCATGATAGCAGATGCAGCATTTCCCAGCCCTGTAAGACCTGTGTCCAAGTGCGCAGCGTACAGATATCAATATGACAACAAGACTAATTTGTGCGAACAAGTTTGCTGCAGCTCATGCTCCATTTTCTTCTTTCTTAGAATGCAGCCAGACTTGCAGAAGCAGTGAGTAATATGTTCATTCTCCAATTGTGGTTTCTATGAAGGGGCCAGCAATAGGACAGATCACACACGATTTTTAACGAAACTCCCATTTTTCTCCTGGATCACACAGTACATGTCATTGAAACAAACCACCGCCCCCGACAGCCTTTATTGCAAGTACCCTTGAGTAATGTAACTGTGTGAGCTAGACGACGGGACGTCCTTAACTCTTCCTGCTACTTCTACAGTAGCAACAAGATTATATATGAAAATGTATATCTGTGAAGCGTTTAAACGCAGGATCCGGCACGTAAAAGTTAACACAAGTCAGATAAGCCACAATAGAGCAAAGACCACCGTGTCGACTGCGGTCCATATATATATATATATATATATATATATATATAAATATATATAAGCCAGTTTTTCACATTAGGGTAGACAGCTGGCGTGCAGTGGAATTCTTGGATTTGATTTCCTTTTTTTTTAACACGAAATCGTTTTATGCCGGGGTCCACCAAGTCTTCACTGACGTATTTCCGCCACGGACACCTTAAGGGAAAAAGCGATTACCTCATACTCTTATTCGTGAGTCTCGGATTGCCACATATTTAACAATTTTT
This sequence comes from Rhipicephalus sanguineus, assembly GCF_013339695.2. Lineage (NCBI taxonomy): Eukaryota > Metazoa > Arthropoda > Arachnida > Ixodida > Ixodidae > Rhipicephalus > Rhipicephalus sanguineus. The sequence goes on along the minus strand of NC_051183.1, from coordinate 70,348,406 downwards.
AAAGACACAAATTAACACTCTTTTTGATAGTCACGCCTCCCATGACTCTCCGGAGACATTATAATGAGCTCCAAAAGAGAGTCAACGTTGATATTTAAAGATAGTTATACATGTGTCTTGCCATGACTCACCAAAAAAGCAACAGGTCTCAGGGTAAAAATTGTGGCAGTTCTTAGAATGTACTGAGAATAATAATTTACATGCTTAAGCCACCACACAGTTGTTAATAAATACTATCATGCATTCATTACCACTCCTTCTCTTGTGCCGTAATCAAACAGGATATTTTTGTCCGGATATCTGAGATAAATTTATCGTATGATCGAAACTAATCATTATCTCTTGATATGACTCCCTTGCACCCGCCCTTAATGCATTAGGCCTATTTAGTCTGATGCACCCATTTCTCCGAGCTATCTTTAAAACTGTGATATGTTCAAAAATACTGAGTAAATTGACCTTCTGGAAGCTCAACAGTTCCTAGAAGTTCGGACTATTGGTGTTAGTACCTCAATGCCATGCAATATTGCTGCGTTTTCAATTCTCAAAAATCGTCCATTTCCTTTTCAGTTGAAGTATGCTTCGTGCATCGCCCACGCGCGAGCTGTGGATCTGGGTTGGTGACTGTGTACTATTTTAACACCAGAAATGACACATGCCTCGCAGAGCAGGGCTGCACTTACAAAGGAAACAACTTTCCCTCCTTAGAAGAATGCCAACGCACATGTCGTGCAAGTAAGTTTGATCCCTAGCGTTTGGATATTTATTACGTTCGAGTAGTTTAGCGCTGCGCAGGAAATTTATGGATAGCATGTCTAAAAGCGCGAAGTAAGTTATGTAAGGTACAAAAACGTTGTTTTGTTAGTTTCAGCAGGGCTATTGCACGTTACCTGTGTCCATTTGTCAAATTCGATTAATTTGAATAACACGAACGTCTTTACACACTTCTAGATAGAAGCGCTCCTTATTCAGCAGACTCAATAGCTTCTCATAAGTGGTCACATATGGCAAGCCTCCAGCATCTGCGTTTTATATGCCATTTGGAGCAGAACATTCCCCGCCAGCTTGTTTTTCTGGCTTTGAGAAGGCTGTGACTGAAACAGCGACTAATAACTCCACGTAACAAGCACCTAAAAAGCGAAGCTATGCAACTGTTGATGAAGCTCGATGAAGAACTCTCCACTTAGGTTGCGCCGCCAAGGACTACTACTGCAAAAACCGATCGATCCCAAAGTAGGATCAAGTTAGTTTGCCTCGATGTGCGCGCCTTCCTTGCGATGCGTCAGTCCGTGATGTCAGTGATGCCGCCGCGTCGCCATTTTCATGCGTGCATCCTGCGGCCGTAGCAGACGCCGGAGATGCTCTCACCATAAAGCGGCCAAAGCGGACATCGAGGCACCCTAGGATCAAGTAAACCTCGCACTTTTAAGATAGCAGCGTCATACTAAATACCAGGGACATATCAGGGTCATGCTAAACGAAGCGCATTTTAACATGCAGGCGAGCACGCACAATTGAAAATTTTGAATATTTCGTGGGATTTCATGATTTGTTCCTTGCATGAAAGAACCAGGCATGTTTTGACTTAATGCGATGTTTTATTTTGTGGTTATTTGAGGTTGTCTGCGTCTTTTTGATTGACGTACAAGCGATTCCTAGAAAAGTATTACGTCAACTATATAGACTATAACTTACTACATTTTGTGGTGGAAAACTACTTGTTCTAAATACACAGGATTATGAATATTGTGCCCATGTAAGGATTTTTCAAGAGCTGATGTTTTTAAAGCCGATAGTCTTCCTTGGGGAACTTAAACGCAGAAATTTTAGTCTGTCTTTCTGTCTGTCTTTCTGTTTGTCGGCACGTCCCTCGATTCAGCCACTCGGCCAAAGTTGAACCACTTGCCCAAGGGCCAGCCATCATGAACGGCTGACTAGGTTCATACTTGTGTACATTGTTGATCGATCAAAAAGCAAACATTACGCATATCTGAGGCGCAACATCACTAGGTAAGTATTAGGTGGTGTGTTCCTTTAATAGAAAATACATAGATACGTAATTCTAGAGACCCTAGTTTCTTAAGCTGCGCTGAAAATGCGACTGCGCCGAAACTTGGCTTCCTCCGTGCCCTCTGCACGAGCTCATTGTTGTGTTTCGGTTTCGGTTCAGTATTGCACTGTACGAGTGCCATGGGGTGTCGCTCTCGCATTCCTGCTTTAGGGCCCGCTCACGCTAGCGGCACGGCAGCTCGCCGTTTGCCGTTTGACGTTCTCAGGCTGCCGTGCGGAAGCGATTTCTTTCGCGCACGTCAGCCGTTCTTTGCCGTTCGCAGAATAGGTCCGAGACCCATTTTCTCGCCGTCCTCCGTTTGCCGGAGAGCGACAGAGGAGCGGTTGCCATGACTACGGCGCACCGCGTCGTGTGCTTTCGGCTTTCCGCGTCGCGTGCGTCTGCCGCAAGACGCTTCGAGCTGCTTGCTTTCTGCTCCGCGTTTTTCACGCTAGAAGTTCGGATGTCGTCCTTGTCGTTGCCAGGCATGGTTCCAGCAGTCAATAGAGCGTTTTAGTCGGCCCGGCATTAAAGAAAGCTTTGCGTACAACCAAATAAGGTGTCCCCAAGCAGCCACCAGGTGAAGTGGCGCCAGCTATGGAGGATTTGAAACGACTAACAAATGCAGAATCTATGTCCTCCGAGCATTCGGAAGCGCTCATCTCGACTCGCTAAGCCTACAGCATTGATTATTTGAGCACGGCTCTCAAAAAACGGGGCCGAATCGGCACGAATACTTTGCTGTCGAAGCTTAAGGACATGAATCTAAAGCAAATGGAAGCATCAGTTCGGAGCTTACACGCTACAGAGCGCACGGCGGCCACTTGATAGATTCGAAGTGGACGACAACCGCTTTTAGTAGTGCGGCCATGTTTTCCGGAGGCTCGCCGGCGAAGCTTGCCGTGCAAGTTGGACAGCTTTCGCGCGGGCGGCGACGGCGGACGTTCTGCGGCACCGCGCCGTTGCGGCAGGCTTGTCGCTAGCGTGAGCGGGTCCTTACCCAGGCGACGTGAATATAAAAGAGTGTGTGGAGAGTACTCGTTGAGTGCGGACGTTTCTTCTGCTTCGGAGCTTCGCGCCAAACCGCGTGTTCGGGCTGGTTGGCGTCCCCGCCGGTCGCGTTGGTCACCGCCGGTCTTCGCCTGCTGCTGCGCCGGGACTACCAGCCCGCAACACAGCATTCACGTTTCCCGACGTATTGCCAGATGGCGTTCATATCTCACGCAGCGCCTCTTCTATCGTCTTTAGACGACATTTGCAGCGAAGCACGCAGATACGCGGCCAATTTTTTTTTCTTCCTTTGTTTAAGCGTCTGTCCACCTTATCTATTGAAAATTCTCTTATGACACGTATGCCTCGTATCCAATAACCTCGTATGAACACATATGAATCATTTGTGTTCTTGTATGACAACACGAAATTTTTGGATATCTGTCATACGTGTCATATGAGATTTTTCGATAGGGTTAGCTTGAACACCCCATATACAGCACAGATGAGTGAATAGTATTACAAACACAAAAACGAAAACTTCAAATAATGTGCTGTTGATTGTGGAACCATTGCAGAGCATGAATATTTGACTGAAAGCTTACACTAACACAAATCAATCGTTGTTATATACTTCGTTGCTTGTGTTTGCGTGTGGAAGCATCATAGAGTCAACAGGCTCGCAACTCAATCTTCCAATCTGAAACTTGTCATAGATACAAAGAGAATTTGGAAGCGTTAGCAAGAGTAAGTGCCAATTTATTACTCGCCCAAGATAAAAATTAGTACAGCTTGCACTAAGTCGCGCAAGGCTGGGTCACAGCAGAGTTGTTGGGCACCTTGCTCGTTTTGACATGGCTAGGGTTTTAGCATTTCGCATGTCTCTTGCCCACCCCCTGATATACTATACTACACATGTCTATGCCTACTCTCTTTTTTATCATTTTTTAGTCTGTGTCTTCTATATCTTTTTCTCTATGCCTGTAGGCAAACCTCAACCATAACAACTCTGCTGTAAAAAAACTCCTATAGCGTGTACCACAGAAATTCGGAAAATCCCACTACTCACCACACTGCTCCACTAAAAATTACCAAAGCAATGCAAGGGCGGTGAACTCTAATTTGGGGCGTACGTTGCAGCCTTTCTTGTTAACCACCTGTACCGAGTGCTTGGGCGGTGACTGAGCGCGTGTCGGTTTATTAGGATGATAATTTTCCATCTACGACGCACGAAAGACCTCGATGCTAACAGCTCGGCTGTAATAACGGTGCATATAAAATCTTATCACAATTTACTTTCAACAAACCATTGTTTAGGCAAATACATTGTACGTGACACACATGTGCCAAAACGTGCGTTTGTAGTACTCATATATTGCGCCTGAATGCCCGCAACACTAATTAAAAATAAAAACAATTTTATTTTGCTAGTTTATGTGATATTCGGCATACTTTCCACCAGAAAGCTAACAGCTGCATAGGTCACCACTTGATATAATTGAGGATATATTGGCAGTACCAATTTCATAAATGCAGAGCCGAAAGCCCCTTCACCAGCCGTACCTTGTCGTCCGGGTTGTACGCGGCCGACCACCTCGAATACCGGAGGGACACCATCATTTACACCGCAGATACCGCAGTCGCCACCAAGCAGACCAATGGTTCCACCGCAGATTCCACAACAATGGGGCGGTGGAATACCGTCATCCAATGAACACCAACGGACCCAGGGACAAACTCCGAGTACAGGAACAATGCGACGACCTGTACAAGAGCCTCGGAATCCGAATTCAGTGACATCAAGTTCGCACCAGCAGTCGCAGCAACAGCAGCAGCAGTGGAATGTTCGGTTTCCATCAGTGCCTCCTCAACTACAAAGCCCCGGAGGTGAGCCATCGTTTTGAGATAGTTGCAGCGTATAGATGATTCTGTTAATTCGGAAGACACGAACGAACTGGGCGTCGCATTAGAGTGAGTTGACTAAGAGAGCAAATAAGCTTTTCTGCTAAATATGTGCCTATGTTTTTTGCGCTCGTGTTTGTGCGTATATGTGGACGTTCGGAAACAACTAGTGCATGACTGGGAAACAGACCCTAAATCGCACAATATCAACTACGCTTGAAGATCCAGAGTTTCGCTGGCATGTTGACCTGTTACCGCGCAAATTGTGTTCACTTCCATATTGTAATAGACACCAGCTGTAACCATGTTTTGCTGTCGCCACAGTGCGACAACTCCAGAGGACGAAAAGCCGCTTCAAAAATAGTGCATCACTCCATGAAGTAGAGGTTCCGTAATTATACGCAACGCATGCGCGTTGCCAACTTATAATAGTTTATAGCTATTAGTGCTTTATGTCCCAAAATGACAACATTATTATGAGAGAGGCCGTAGTGGGGGGATCTGAAAGTTTCAGCCACCCGTGGTTCTTTAATGTGCACCGAAGCCTAAGCACACGAGTCTCTCGCCTTTCGCTTCCATCGAAATGCGATCACCGCTGCCGTGATTCGATCCCAAGACTTTCGGGACAGCAGTTGAGCACCATAACCACTAGACCACCGTGGCAGGTTAGCCAACCAATGAAACTTACCCGCTTTTACTTCACTGTAACAATCTACGAAGTACCAATTTTTCTCAGCGCTAGTGCGATGCCTTCACCAAGAATAGTCACAGTAACTGCACAATTCCCTGCCCTCTAGCCAAAGGTCTCAGATACGGTATAATCCACCATCAATATTGTCGGTTCGAACACGTGCAATAGGAAATATGACAATTACCAAATCGAATGTTTCTTTCTTATCAAAACGTACTAATACAAAACAAATACGTGCAGAGTTTCCCTTGGGAGATGTCCAGCTGATTCCTAAACGTGCAGTATTGCTGTAGGTTGGAGGCTTCCCAAAAATGATTTCGGGCGGCATCTTTATGGTGTCTTTTATTACCTTTCTAGCGCTTGTTGGCGTCTCCAGTGAGCACACGTGAGTGAACAGACGCTTCCAGCGGCCACCGAAGATAAAAACTACAAATAATGACTCTATTTTTCATCGTTTCGTTGCCTCTTCGCTTCATTAAGGTGTACATAACAAAGAAAATGAGAACTTGATCAATTCCCCTTTCTTAGTTCATTCTTAGCTAGGGTCTCGTTGCGTCAAACTTGATGCCTTCTGGTAGTGTACGAATGATTAGTGGTCAGCTGTCAGCTTGATAAATATCACGCGCTACGTGACGGCAGCTGACCGGAAAGTCTTTTACACTCGCTGCCATGGCTACGGGCGACGTTGGCTAGCATTCCCTGTGTTAGATGCGCAGAAATACCCAATAAAGTTCACGTGAGGACGACCGCCGGTCTAGCTCAATTTGTAGAGCATCAGACTCATTACCCGAAGGTTGTAGGTTCGGTCCCTACCAGCGGCAAGTAAATTTTTTTCCACATTGAGCTATTTACTTTTAAACCGTATTACCTCATAACAGCTTACAAATAATGTCCCTATACCTTTCTTGGGTTCATTATCTGTGGGTTTCATTAGCTTGTGCATTCCGTATAAAGCATGCAATGGCGTTATGATGACGTGCAGCAGTGCAGGAGGGGCATCGACAGTATTTTAGGTGACAGGCGTGTTTGTTCAATATATATTGTTCTTACGTCCAGAAGAACAAGGCCTCCAAAGGGCATTGTTCGGTCTTGACTTTCACGAAGGACATGACTTTCTCTTGCAAGGTAGATGTAGTCATACATTACTTTACAATGGCACATATGTGGTAAATGCATTGTGCATTGTCGCCTTCAGAACGCGTCACCAGATCCTAGTGCTGAGAGCCAAATACGTTACACATATAGCAAGACTGCGCTAAGAAAAAACATGGCCGTATAAAGGGAAGCACTGAGGACGGGCACGAAATACGGCTGTAATTCAGAAAGCCATACTAGGCCAATATGAATACACATGTTCGTGCAACATGTCCCTAAACAACGATACACTATCAATAGGTTTGCATGAATTGCTGGAGACACTGCCGTGATAGGAATAATATTTTTTTTGCCTACGGGCCAAATGACTGAAAATGAAAACATGGAAACATACCCGTGTTGATGGCAAAGACGGAAAGGCAACCAAGATAAACAAGCAACCACGATGATACGGATATGCCGAAGAACAATGGAATATTTTTACACACCAAACATATGTTGAAATTGGCATGCGCAGAGAGTGGAAGCTGGAAAATGGTCCTGTCAAAGAGGAACACTGAGTGTGATTATACAAAAACATGTAAAAATGGCAGCTCCTTAGGAAGCAAAGTAAGAGAGGCCACGCTTGCTAAGAAAAAAGCACTAGCAATGAAGAAGGCTTCCACTACTTCCCTTTCCAATCTCTCCTTAGATCTGTGTAAAATGACCGCCTCCTTAAAATTCGGCTCGCGTACAATATCTGGGTGGCCCACAGTGTTAGAGCGAACTGCTTCCGCGCCCTTCGCGCCCTCTCATTACAGCAGAACCCATCTGTCCTATGTGACAGCCATCGCATGGCAGGAGGATTTTGTAAACCACACCTGTTACAAAGTCAATGGAGGGGTCAACGGACTGTTTGCCACGGGACACGCACCTTCTGTTGGGAATCATTGCACAAACTTTTGCGAACTTGCGCGGAGCCGACAAAACCGTTCCTGCACCGTAACTGTTGGCAACTCCTTTCACTGTGTGGGACACACGGTGAATGTGGGGTATTATATGCACTGGTCTTTTTTAGGCTACTTGCTGGTTATATTTACCATTACCTTTCAAATTCCGCAGCAGTCGTTCACAGGTGCTTGAAAGCAAAGCACATCTGAAGGGTAGCCGGTACTGTTTATATATATATATATAAACAGTACACAGTAGTAAACAGTACTACAGTTATAACAGTAGTACATATATTTATATATATATATACGGGGGAGGGGGAGGGGGTGTGGTTGTGCTAATGACCCTGTGGTTTGTCAATCGGCTTCAGTATAAATGAATACTACTGTCGCATTTTTTGCACAAGCACTTAGCTTTGACGTATTCGTTAAAAACGCTTAGCGGCCACACCTTTCCTACTCTGACTACTCACAGTTCTTTTCCTGTCGAATTAATGTCAGAACCTGCGGTCATGATGATCTGTTTCTGTTCAGAAACACATAATACGTATGAGTGAGCCAAGAAAAATTAACATGCTGTTATGTGTAATACAGTGAAACCTCGGTGATACGATCACAGCTGATACGAATTTAGGGGTAATACGAATTTTTCGTTGGTCCCGGCCGAGGCCCATTGGCCTGCAATGTGACGGAGTACGGTTGTTGCGAACCAATTTTCACCCAGCGACGTTTGATACGAACGTAAGGCCACCGCCCAGGTACGAAGAGGGGCTGTCCGCGCAGTCGCGGAAGACGCGCCAAGCACGCGCAAGTGCGGGAACGCAAGCGTAGGCATGCGCGCCGCCCCGCCAAGTTGTCAGAATCACGGTGTCAGAAAAGTCACAGTTTCGCCGCAAGGGCGAAGCAATGAATGCGATAGCAAGAAATTAATGAATTATACGAAGTGAGGCTCGCCAATGGATACTCTCAGTTTGAACAGCGTTCCTGTTGCAAAGGCGGCCGAAGCAGCGAAGGAAACTAGCGTGCTTCAACTGTCGAGCTGTGACACTTGATAGTTCGCGCTCATCTTCTGTTTGTTCGTTTAGCGGCGTCCCTTCAGCTCGAGTGACTTTCGTACGCTCGGTAACATGAGCGCGGACATCACGGTGAAAGCGTGAAACATTCCTCTTCCCCTCACCGCGAGAAAACCGCGCGAGCAGACAACGGAAGGGCAATGTTCTCGCTGCGCAAATATAAGAAGCGAGCGAGCTCGACGACGACTTTTAAACGCGCCCGTCGCGCTGCTAGAGCCATCTCGCTGGTAATGAAGAAAGCTTATTATCGCCTGCCGTCTGTGAGTCCATCCAGCGGTAAATGGTATGTATATAACGCTCGCCGTTAGCTACGTGGAGGATCTGCGTTTCGTGGCGTAGTGGATAGCGCCACTCGCTGCGGAACAAGAGGTCCCTCGTTCGATTCCGGGCTTCGGAAGCATTTTTCTGAATTATTTTTCTTTGGGGCTTTTATATATATATACATACTTATATATATACGGTGCATGACTGCGACGGCGACGGCAAAATCCAGCCGAGACTGTCCATATAATTGCTATCGCAATAAAAAGCAGCAGTACGCCGGTGTCATGCAAAAAAGCATACTAAAAGTTTGAAGGGGCTACTGCTGTCGCGGGTCACAACGCACCTGGTTCATTAATTAAATAGGCGCGAACTGGCCGTATATTTACGAGTGCTGGTATGATTGCCGACATCTAAAAACTTAACTGACAATGATTCAGGGTTCTTCCTGACGTTACTGCGGCCTTGCAAAACAATAAATGAAAACGTAGGCCAGCATTTATTTGTCGCGTGCTAATTTTTTATGCTTTCTAGTGATACGAATTTCGGATGATACGAATATTTTTGGTGGTCCCGGGAGATTCGTATCACCGAGGTTTCACTGTAGATGGGATTGACACTAATGATAATTCCGTTTTCCGCAGCTCACGACATCAGATGCAACGTCTCCGTACCCATACAACCAAGCAGCAACTGCACAGGTTACAGATATCAATACGACCGCAGAACTCATTCGTGTCAGCCACTTTGGTGCAGCTCGGCGCCATTTTCAACGTTCATGGAATGCAGCGAGACCTGCAGAAGCAGTAAGCGACAGAATCTTTCTTTGACGGCATAGTTTCTGTGGAGCAGTCAACACCGCGACCGATCAAACATTTCTGTTATATTACGACACATTTCTTAGTCCGACCCATAAAATCTGTATTTTAGAAATTTTAACTACCACTTACCATTGCCTATATTTGAAGGTCTTGCTGAACTACTCTAAAATAAACATTACAGAAATCTAAATTGCTCCTAAACAATTATTGTGCATTATAAATTACTTCCAGGCAAAAGTATTGTAATTGCACTACACTTTCCTTAGTGAAGCAATAAAATAAGTTTGAAATTACGCAATAAGATTTCCATCATCCATGAAGTAGCTTATATACACGTCATTTACCGCACAAATGTGTAGAAAACAGAGATATTAATCGCATCGTTCCACTTGAGGTTTGCCAAGCAGTTTAACTTGTCATTTCTATTTTTATTTCCTATTTTGGTCATTTTTTTATTCGATAAGGGATGTATTTTAGCCAAAAGTAATCGTAAAAGTAATGAACAAATTTCTTTAAATTGCTTCCCTGAAGTAATTCATGGCATAACCCATTACAGCAAAAAGTATTTTAGTTACTCTAATGTGATTACTGTATTTAATTACTGCCAAGTCGGGACATAACACACGGGCATGTATGTGCTCCAACGGTTGCGCTCATAAATAATCATTCTAATTAGTGGTTGCGTAATGCTTGGTTAGGTTAGCTCACCGTGATTGTATGTTAAGAACTTCGCGCAAGATTTACTCTGCCTGCTTAGGTAGTGTGCGTGAATGCAGACGTGCTTCGTGGCTTCTGTTTTTCTAAGTTTTTCATAACCACTCTTCCTTTGTGCTTCTAGTGTAAAAAAGCCCCGTTTCAGAAACCTTACCGTTTCATAGGAGAAGCCCGCCTTTTGAAACAATTACAAAACGTTATTATTTACGGTCACCTCGTATAGAAACCAGTTTATTATTTCACGGCATGTGGTGTGCAGTAGACTGCATGCTTTTCATTATATATATATATATATATATATATATATATATAGATAGATAGATAGATAGATAGATAGATAGATAGATAGATAGATAGATAGATAGATAGATAGATAGATAGATAGATAGATAGATAGATAGATAGATAGATAGATAGATAGATAAACTGACTATGCAATTCTACATGTCAGCGGTTTCTTTAAACCAAAAATACAGATAGATGCATCATGTGCTCGGGCAAACTAGGCCTTTCAGACTATACTTCTATATCCCCAAAATATAAAACAAGAACTTTTCCTACTTGACAGAAGAACAAGGAATTCTACAGGCTTGGTTTCAACATTTGCTTTCAAATGCATATACGGGCGTTCAAAATTGGGTCCGAATGACAGACATGGACAAAGTCTGAATGTACGTTGAAGGCCGATAAGCACTAGCATTCTAATATGGAGCGGTTTAAGACAAAATGCGTCCAGTTGTGTGCTAAAGCAGGTAAACTGGTAAAATTTGAGTGTTAAATACTGGAAAAGAAAGAAAAAAAAAGAACAGGCGAAAACAGCCCATCGGGAACCATTGCATGACCCCTTCGGCCATTTGAGATTTCCAGATGAACACTGAAGTTAAACGCGTGCAAATAAATCGCACCGTAATTTTGAAATCCAACTATAAAAGAAAGGCAGTTCGGGCTGTTTGGTACTTCGTTCTGCTTGTATACATTGGCGCGAATCATTGGCGACGATAACGAAGGCAGACAGTCGCAAGCGCTAATATTCAACAAAGCTACTTATAAAGTACCCCCCTTTTTAATGATTCCGGAGCGCAAAGTGTAAAAGCAAGGAGGCACGCGACATGGAAGGGCCTTTCCTGTATACTAAACATTGTGCAAAGTTCTTTTCTAGACCCTTTGTTGTGCCGCAGGCCACAACTGGGATAGCCTATACTGGATGCCCATCACCGAGTCGTTATCGCGTCTTGCTTTACTTTTCGAGGTATAAGTGCCAAGCCATGGTTGGCTCCCCTTATAATATGTGTAGAGTTCAAGTTTACAAAATCTGTTCTTAATTCTGGCCGTCGTGTCCGACTTCCTTAGTGCTTTTGTTATGATCAATTAGTAGTTATTGTTTGCGTTCTATTGTATGTGTGCTGTTACCAAACTGTATTTTGTGCTGCACATTTAGCACCTAAAATGCTATGGTTGTACACGGTCTAGTGAGAACACCACTCGCCTACGAGCTGCTCAACTCACTAGGCTTGTATTGCATAAACACTACCACACCTTTAATGCTATTCCTGCCATGAGAAATTGAAGATCAATGTCTCATGTGTTCATTATCAATCGTTACCACATGATATGACTTCTTCTTCTTCGGAGACATTCCGAATGATTCGCGCTTATTATGTCGAATACTCCCATGTCAATCGAGGACCCATGAAAACTGTGACACGCTTAAAAAGAATAATGTAAATATTTTCAGAGCTGAAAATTTCCTGGAAACAGGAGTTCACAATATTTTTCTTATGAACATAACATCAGTGATATGGCTTTGTTTTCAGTACTCAAAAACCGCCCATTTCCCTTTCAGGTGAAGTATGCTTCATGCATCGTCCACTCGCGAGTTGCGGATCGAAGTCGGTGCGTGTTTACTACTTCAACACCCTAAAAGACGCATGCTTCGAGGACCTTGGCTGCTCTTACAAAGGAAACAACTTCCCCACGTTAGAAGAATGCCAACACACATGTAGGCCAAGTAAGTATACATCTCGAAGACTTGCTTAAGATATATAAAGAGTGCGGCGCTGTGTCGCCAATTTATGTTTGTTCTTACGTCCAAAATCAATAAGTATAACTTGGCGTTTCATTTACTTCTAAGCTTAACATCGTTTTGTTAACTTTAGTAACACTACTGCACGCACGTCGTGTGCGCTTACTGCCACCCTAGATAAGTTTCCGCAGCGAGCACGCCCTTTGGCTCCCGCATATGATCTGAATGTACTGCAAGTGATCTTTGTCTACCATAAAAGCTTTATCGGTGCATTCTTAGAATTTCGCATTAGGACCTTACGTACTGTCCTCCACATACTGCGCGAAGTATTATATGTATTGATAAGCAACATGGTACCCAAATGCAAGCACGTGATGAAATATCTTTATCGCATAACTTTACGCATGCTTCCATTTCAGTGATAGGTCTCACAAAGGCTGCCATCATAACTACACTGACTTATGCCGATTGATGCTTCATACGCAGACAATAATGTCTTCCATTCAACCGGCCCTTTATTGCATTATCGTGCCATTAGTCTCTGAAACGGCGCCTATAGTCGAAAGGCTACGAAAACTATTCTTGCCGGCTGTGAGAGCCTGCCATTGTGGACGGCGTTAATACAATAAAAAATAATAAGTTGCATACCTCAGCCAAAAAAGAACCAGCATGCAATCACGTGTAAAATGCGCCAACAAAGCACTCTCCGCGGAAATTATTCGATCAACTCTCACATTTTATAGGTACCAAAGTCCTCTTGAAAATAACGTTTAAGTAGTCCCTGTGAGCACGATAATCCGCATCCTAACGAGATATTTGTGTAACATTGCGTCGTATCTTATGTAATGACGCACCTAGCCATTTGGCGTCAGCATGCCAGAATTTCAGCCACCTCTGTATCTGTGAATCTGACCGCACAATGTGCTGCTTTGGAAAGCCGTAGCCGATAGAAATTGCTATTGGATGAAGTATGAGACGTCACTATGTAGGAAATACATCTGCTTGTGCACACCGACGAGAAAATCTATTCAGAACGATGTGAACATGCACAGAAGCCGAATGTCAAAGACGAATGTAGAGTATGCTGGTATCATTGCGGGTGCTCTGTGATAACCGCGACTCTGTCATGGTACGTCTTCAGTCGCACCCTATCCTAGTTTGAATGAATGATAATAAAGTTCATTCAATAAATCAATAGAGCGACGCATCTGATGTGTGGCAGTAACCACCGTAAAGCAAGCAGAAGAATCCTGAAAGAAGATGAATAGTGCCGTTTTTATTCATAATAAAGTTCCGATTATTGTGGTAAGTGAGCAGCCACCCCATTACGCAGTTTCTCGAAGCTTTGTGTTTTGGTTTGCTAAAGCATAATGTCCGATCTAAGCATTGTAGGATCATGAGTGAACGTCGCTGAGAGATCCCAAAAGGATTAAGCATTACTTGATATTTCAGCTTCTAATTACGCCACGTGCGCCAGTTGTATTAGATTGATACTGGGTTTCGATCCGGCGACATTAACCGAGAATTGAAACCACTACCTCGGCATTCACAGCGGCTAGGGTAGCCAGAAGCAGCACTATCCAGATTTAGAAGTTTGTGCGTAGGCATTGCTTATTCCAGATGCTTCTCCCTACGATTAGGTTTATGATCCTATCTGCTACCACGATCAAGTCCACAGGCTCGGAAGTCATGGACATCAGAGGAAACTGTTCATAGGTACATCATAGACCTTGCTACATCGCTAGGAGCCTGCGCGACATTATTATTTTCCTGAAACAAAATGATTCATTAAATATATTACCGTAGCTTAACTTGAAAACAGTAGTCTACAAAAAAACTATTGCACGCTTAGACAAGTCATAAACCGTGAATCACTTGACCTTAAATGTTGTGCATGAATGCCTATCAGCTTTACATAAAAAGGTACGAACATACTGTATCCGTGTGAGTGAGATCGTATACACTTTGCACCAAAACTTAATGTGGCAGTGTGGGTGTTACTATGTTATACAAACCATTTCTCACTTACGACACACTCCTACAAATAACGTTCTTGACAAATGCAGAGAAAAAAAGGCCCCTCACAAGCCGTGCCTGGCGCATCGGGTAATATCTTGCCCTCCGTGCCGCAGCAGATACCGCAGTTGCCGGTGAGACCAGCGCCTCCTCAGCAAGGTGGCGGACGGCCGTCCTGCAATCAGCAGCAAGGAACCCAGGATCAAACTACTGCAGGACTGATGCCATCACCCGGGCACAGGCCAATAAACTCGAATGCAACAGCGCCAGGTTCACATCAGCTGCCCAGTTTACCAGGTAATGGCTTCCCGTCCAACCCAAATAATAGAGGAACATCATCGTTTCCACAGCAGATACCGCACTTACCAGCGAACATACCAGTGCCTCCAGAGCTAGGGGCAGGAAGACCGTCCTCCAATCAGCAGCAAGGAACACAGGGTCAAACTACTACAGGAGTGATGCCATCACCCGGACGCAGGCCATTGAACCCCAGTGCATCAGCGCCAGGTTCACATCAGCAGTCTGGTTTACCGCGTAATAGGTTCCCCTACCACCCAAACAATGAAGGGGCGTCATTGTTTCCACAACAGATACCGCAGTTGCCGGCGAGTATTCCAATGCCTCCACAGGAGGGCGTAGGAAGGCCGTCCGCCAATCATCAACAAGGAAACCAAGGTCAAACGACTTCACGAATGGTGTTATCGCCTGCACAACAGACATGGAACGCCACTCAACAAGAAACAACTTCCCATCATCGGCCTGCTTTAACGGGAAGTAGCTTCCACTCCCAGCAGAATACAGGATGGGCACCACCGTTTCCGCACCAGATGCCACAGTTACCCGCCAGTATACCAACCACACCTCAGCAAAGTGGAGGAATGCCGCCCTACAATCATCAGCAAGGAACGCAGGGTCAAGCAAGTTCGGGAATGATGTTCCCACATGAACCTCAACCGGGGAACCTCAATTCAGCGGCGTCAAATAGTCCACATCAGAGGCCACAACAAACGGGAAACAGTCTATTGCCGCCAGTGAACCAACAGCCGCAATTCCCTGCAGGATGGACTGAGTTTCCCCAGCAATCTGGGCAACAGCCCTGGATTGGCTCAGGAACGTCGCAGCAATCATCACTACATCAGTCCAATCACGCAATTGAGCAAAATATCTCCCCTCAACAGCAGGGTACTGGCACAGTGCCAGTAGCCAATCAGCAGACAGAACAACACCAAAATAATGGATTGGCAGCACAATTCCCTGCGTCATTTCGGGCTCTGAACCCCAATGAGCTGACGCAGGAGTCAATAAATCGCCGAGTGGGGTCCATTCAGCAACAGCAAACGCTGCGGAGCACTTTGCTTGGCCAAAGTGTCTCAACTTAAAGGTAAACCTTTCCCTCTATCTATGAGATTGCAAGCATGCTGCCAAGTATAACTAAAATTGTTGATCTGCCCACTGCAATTTCTGCAATGTGCACGCACTATAAAACTTTTCGCTATAAAACTTCACAAAAGATTTATCGAAATCAACTTCCTTCGCGAATTTTCCCTTCCCGCTATAATTTGGCAGACTGACAACAATGCTGAGTTCAGCCAGACATAGATTTAAAGCAAAATCTCAGTTGGCGGACGTCTGCAGAAGTAGTGACGCCTATTAGGGACGCTCTTTCAGGATGAGAGGTAAAAGAACATCGAAGTGCCACGACTTTATTCCCAGCTTTATCAAAGCTTTCTATCCACAGTGCTAAGTAGGAAACAAATGTCGGAACTACTTCCCATGGTTAAGTTCGCATACATATATGCATAAAGCACCACTTATAACACAATTAAACATCCTACACTAGAAGATATATTCGACTAGTTACCTACAACTGTGGAGAGACATGACTTTCATGCCGCGAATATTAACGGCACCCAGGGAGATGGAAAGGACAATCGCCGCTCTTTTTCCTGTCCACTTTTAAAATGTCCAGCAAAAATGACCTTAGCAGTATCTACATGCCCCTTAATGACAGCATATTGGGAGAAAAACTGATTGAAAGATGGTGAGTATATTCGATGAGAATGTATGAATGAACTAAATAATGTCATGAAAATATTTGTGGAATCTTTTGTAGCAGGAGGTGAGCAACACACATGGAATCGCTGGAAACGAGCATCAAATCACGTCATGGGCAGCCTGGGAATTCGTGCGAATGAATCTCGTCATATGTGAAACAAAGGTGTTATTTCGATTGGCTCTACAACATCCTTGTCACAGCGATGCAACCTGGGAACTTTCTTCGGTTTTTATGCAGCGACAGGGCTTTCAAAATAAAAGGATTCTGCAAAAGTTGACTTTAGCTTTCCCTGCCTCGGCAACCACCCTGCCTAATACGTTGAGCAGGCTAATTCGTGTAAATTACAGGAAACAGATACATTAAAGAAACAACTTCTTTTGTGTTGCCTGTTGCTCAGCTTTGGACACAGGGCCCGTGTAAAATGATCCTGTGTCTGTCCACTCGTCGCTTTCTTTATGTAGGCGTTGTACAGCCGCCCAAATCAATAGCTAGCGTGCGCGAGCAGCGACATTAGACGAAGAGGCAGCATGAGTAGGCGAATGGTTTTGCTCGTATTTTATGTTACGAAGGTGAGGTTTGCAGCAAGCAATCGAGGAAATAAAATTTAAAGATACGCCACACGCTCCCACTCATGCGATGAGGTGAAAACAAGGTTCGTCTGAAGAACGCCACTAAGGGGTAACGTCTTCAACATGAGGCTGTCTGGCAGACGACTGGCCCAGCTGAGCGCGTTTTGTGGGAATGCGTTTACTTTCGCTTTGTTAGCAACTTAGCTCCGTCATACGGTGCTGACGCACAGAAAAGTCGCCGCTCGCGCACGGTAGGTAAAGATTCAGGCGGCCGTAGATTCACCGACATGACATCATGGTAGTTTGGTCGTTGCCATTTCGTCGTAGTCATCGGTGCACGTTGACGCAGTCTCGTTACATTTCATTGTCGTGTTATGGTCGTCATCGTTCGAGGATGTTTTGATGACGTCACCGCAAGTGTCAGATTTCAAGTGTCACGTAGCACCACCGTTAATTCGTTGCCATTTATTTGAGGTCGCCTTATGCAGTTTGCGTGTTTCATGAATATTCCGCGTTGACATATTATTAAGGGATATTGCAATTGTTTAGGCATAGTGCGTATTTGTTCTATACATTGAGCGTTCCTTTTAATAAAAAAGGCCTCTGCAGGTATTGTCCGAGCTATGGAAGGGAATGGACTTATATCTTTAGTGTGGTGTCGTTACTTTTTATAGAGTAACCGAACATACATTGTCCATTGTCGTTTTTTAGAGCACTTTGCTGGCTGAGTGTTGGTAACCGAATGCACAAACATGCGGCTGTGTAAAATATGGTCTTCAGTGTATAACGATTACCCTTAATTTATTATATGTATTGGTGAAAGCAAAATTAAGTTAGGATGTTATTACTTGCGCGCATGAACATATTTAGTTTTACCGTGTATATTATCTAGATGGTGAGCAAAGTAATGTACACTTTTATAGCTAAAGCTACAGAGGGGAACCTTCAATGAGTGTTCACCCTCCGCTCGCAGATAATCTAGGTTCTAGGTTCGAAAGTTGTCGCTGAGTTCAAGATTAACCTGAATATACGTTCGTTTCTGCGAAAGCCCTTGCCCTTTATATCGCGAAATATTTTTTTTAATCAGACTGCACGTGCAACGTGAAAAGTGGCGTACATCGTTTAACGTGCGTGAGCATCAAGAGAAATGTCTCGGCTTTTTGCGATAACTTTTATATAAAAAATCCACAGGCATCTCACGATGAAAACCAAGGTAAGTGGAAGGAATAAATGAATAGTCCTTATTATTAGAGTAAAAAGAGTTGAAACATGACTTGTAATAGCACTGAAGCTACGTTCTAGGCATAAGACCGACGAAAAAAAAAAAACACACGAAGTTTTACCTCTCCAAAGTTTGAAAAAAAATCTGTGCACAGTCAGCAGCGCTACTTTACACAGCCACTGCAAAAATGATCTATTTCACTAGCACTGCGTGAAATTCAAATTATATTAGCAACAAAGCTGCTAAAGGTGGCGGTAAGACGTCGGTCAACAAGACAACCCAGCTGCGCCATTGCTGCACCGCTGCACCGTTGAGCTCCGCTGCACCCCAGCTCCACCGTTGAGCAGCCGCCACCGAGCAGCCGCCGACGGTGTAAGAAATTGTGGCTCAGGTAGAGCGGTTTCATCACATTCGGAATGGAAAGCTTTGCGCGTATTCCGGATCCGCACGTCGCTGTCTCTTGGTTGCCGCTTCTTCGGCCAAGCACGCTGGATCCAATCGGCGCCGGCCTTGTGATTCCCGTGCTGCAGCGCGACGAGCTCAGGGTCAACCAGCTTCGCTGGGCCATGTTTTTTATACTAAATTGCAACTTATTCACTATGCGTGCTAAACCGAAGCAGTGCACATGATTGCATTACGATATTGCTGAAAGCAATTATTATGAAGTTATTATGCTATTATTAATTATTATTATTATTATTATTATTATTATTATTATTATTATTATTATTATTATTATTATTATTATTATTATTATTATTATTATTATTATTATTATTACAATGTACAAAGTATTCTCGTCTCAGTTTTTCCGCATAGTTCTATATATGCAATCTAATTTTTTATTCCCCGTCAATATTTCTCCTGTTGCCTTATTTTACACCTCCCCTTTTGTGTTAATTTCTCTTTGTGTACGTGTTTCTGCTCTTGTTATTTCTGAAGACTGTCTCTATTGTATTGTTTATTTTTATTGTTTTTTCTTGCGTGCGACTGCACGAAGACCTTACAGTTGTTCCTGGGCACGTTAAATAAATAATTTATTGATTGATATTGATTATTAATATTAATATTGAAAAGATTATGAAGGTAAATTGTACAAGGAACTGGAAAAAGATGTGGGACAAGATATTTCCGGGAGAACTCATTCAAGTTAATACTATGTTGCCTGATATGACATTCCAAAACTATATAATATGATTATGATGCATGCTGCAGGGGTAGTGTCTGGAATAATTCGAACATGCTGTGTTATTTAACGTGCACATGTACTTAAGTACGCGGGTGTTCTTGCATTCCGGCCTCATCTAAATGTTATTGCGTACCTTATTACATACCATTCTTTTTATTCATGTTTCTCGGCTTTTATAGAATATGGAGACAATGAACAATGGATATGGTGATGGTACCCTGGACTGCGTAAGCAGCCAACACCTGCCTTGTCCACGCGCATACGTGTTCCGAGAAAACATTGAGACCGTGCTGCAACATATGCGTAGTGTCTTAGACTTGTCAACGCAGTATTGAGGCACATTGTAAACTCGGATGTTTACCTACAATTATTGTCCATGAGTGCCATGAATAATACACAGAGGAAGAGCTTGAACCCAGGAAAATGATACCTAAGGTCGTGTCTGCTATCTCTATTTTATGGATGGCCGGAGTATTCGGTGCTGCAAGACCAACACAGCTTAACCCATACAGTAAATACTGTTTTCATTGACTTCTATGTGCATGATTTTTCTAAACTATTATTGGGCACTTTCACTAGTGCACACAATGTTGTTGTTTTTTTTTTTTCAAAGAAAAATTGTATTGTCGATTACATTACGTTCAATGCCCGAAGGCATTACAAGAAGAAGAGGTTGACCAATGAAAATCACCAGAAGCTCCCTCCTCGTGATTTGTCAAATGAAGAGCAAGCAGTTCTCTTAATTATATGGCTTATGCATAAGCTATCGCTAGCCATAACTAGCCAACATCACTAATATTTTGCAACCATTCGCTAATGCTAGCTGATGTGAGCTAACCACAGCCCAACTTACCTATAAATATCTAACAGGTACAACAGCTGGAGAGATTAGTCATTTGTAGCTAGTATTAGCCGGTAAAATGACAGACGTTGGTAAAGAGCCATATTGAAAGATGTTAAGTTATCAGCTGAAAGGGCGCACTGTGGCTGAAAAGAAGAGAAACGAAAAAGTTGTGTGCATGCTGCGTCATGACAGCACCACCAATCAGACAGGTGCACATGCGCGACTTCAGCAGAGATAATCAGCAGGCATTTCATTTGATCCTTGTGCATGTTTCTCGAAGAGTCACCTAATAAGACATTTTCTCTACTATGCGTAACGCGAAATATCAACTTTCGACGCGTTTCTTTGCTCTTGTACCTGCATAAAACAGCGGGAGAGCCGCGAGACCTGAGCAGGAATGTCGCGTATGACCTCATACTTTTTTACTAGACAGCTTTCGTGATCACATGTCTGACGTAACTCTTTCATGCATCTGTGCATGCTCGGAAGCTTCCGTGGTTTGCAGCCTTTGCTGTCAGTAAACAGTTTGTAGCTTCGCGCTCATCTGTCTCTTTTTCCCTGTCCTCTCTTCATGTCTGAAGCATTGCGCCAGAAATAACGCGTTTAGCAAGCTTAGGCACCAACTCGTCCAGGAACAAGTTCTTCTAGACCTCATGCTACAGCCAAATTTTGAGCTGAAGAGAATGGTTTTGCCTGCATTAAATTAGTACCTCTATTTTGGCAGTGTAAGTGGTTGGTTCCTTGTCACTGGCGGGCCAGTAACTTGAGCTATAGTGCCTAGAATATACTTACTAGTGTGCCGACTGTGGGCTTCACGGTGGCACGGAGAATTATGCCTTCCACTGGAGGCCACCAGACTGCGATAGCCGTAGGCACCATGATATGCCGAGCGGCGTCTGTAGCCAACGCGCGCGCCTGTGAGAGACGCCGACGGGCTGTCCCAGCCAGTTTTGCGCTGCGGAACGTTGGTTGGGGCAACGTTTCTAGAAGTAAAACGATGGGTTGGGGTGCAAAGCGTAATTAAAAGAATGTGATATCGTTGCACTAAGAAACAATCGTACGCACAGTTGTCATTATTACGCTGCGCGATACTGGGTGTTGCTTCGAAAAATATCAATAATTAAGTACGTGGTTTCTGAGGAAGACGTGTAACATTTTTTTCATTGTAAACTATTATAAGCGGCATATCTCAACAAATGCTAAATTCACGGCAATTTGTAGCTAATTACCCTAAATTTACTAACGGTCTGTTTATTCACCCAACGACACATATTGTACTAATTACCTATTTAACCACCTAACGACCCATATTTTACTAGTTGTCTATGTAATCCCCTAACGACGCTCAGTGTACCAATTATTGAAGTGTTTCTCGCAAACGACAGCCGCCGGAGTTAGTCTTCGATTTGTGCTCTCTTTATATTCTTCTCCCACATAGCTAAACGTTCTGTGTCCACAGATGCACTGAATAATGAGACCCACTCGTTGTTTGAGCGGTATCCACACGTACAATAGGGACAAAACAGGTGCTGTCTTGACGCCTCGTTTTCTGGGACCACATTGCGGTTCCGTGAACAGAAGCAAGTGCGAAGCGCGCGCACAGCAAGGAAACCTAGCACTGACATGCGGAGAGACCATACGCTATTTGCTCGAAAGCGACAACGCCTCACAATTTACCGCAGCCACGGAATATTTCTTACTCCGTGACTGCAACCGACTGCGCTTACGAACGACTGCGCTGCAACGCGCGCGCATGGCTTGATGCGCGACGCGCTTGGCCAAGCGCCAAGCGCACTTGGTTTGGCTTGGCTTGATGCTTGATTATACTTACACTAGTAAGTATACTCTGCTACACTGTACCTCAGCCGTGCCGCTCACTATTTTGCAAATATCACTAGTGCCAGAACCAGTGTCAAAAGCTACGTGCCGCTATACCAACGGCATCACACGTGACGTTTATGCTGAGATCACGTTACTCTCCTCCATGTGACAGCAACCGGAATTTCAGCTGCAGCACTCTTTAGGCAACAAAAACACGTCTCGCTGTTAGAACGTGCATGACCTGACGTTGACTTTATACGAAAAAGTGTATTTCGCATCAAGTTCACTGTGTTTTTCCTTCCAACAAAGAAATGAAAGCGTAATGGATTTGGAAGGTCTGCATTACTGTAAGGTGCAGGATTGTATCTTAAGGTACTTGTAGCTAAGGCTATTAGCCAGCACTTATAGTAATGAAAGGGAGCGCACGGGCACAGAGAGGGGGGAACAACGCTCGTTCCGAACACTTCCTTAACGCCTTAGGGCAGGTATGACATACTATATAAGATATTATATAATAATGAACTGGTACCAACTAGCTCATCTTTCCGTTTTGCTTCAGGTATGACGCTTAATATCTTCCCGTACCGTATTTTCCAGCGTATGACACACCCCCGCACACAACCCACACCCCGGACTACAGTCCGCGGGAAGAAAAATGTGGGCCGCTTGCACTAGTGGTGCAAGGTTGAACAGCACAGGTTGTGGCCAGCCTAGATTATTTGCAAGGTCTTCATTAGCATGATCCTAATTAGAAAGGGCCAAGCAGCAAGGGCTTAATTAGCATGGACAGAAGTAGCAAGGACTATAACAGTACTAATGCAAATTTTCAATTACCATGATATTCATTAGTATGGTCTTAATTAACATGGTATTCATTAATGAGGTCTTAATTAGCATGATCTCAAAGTGCTTGGACAATATCCAAATTATTAGTTGCGTGGCCTTACTTAACAAGGTTCTCTGTCGCTCTTTTCCTGTTTGTTTCTCTCTGTCTATTCTTTTCTTTTCTTTATTTTCCGTTTATCTGTTCTGGGATTCTGTTTTCTTTTCTTCAGAAGGCACACGCTTTGAGAAACGCTTATTTAAGACATTCATCGTGTCAAATGGGTGTGCTGGCCGCAGACCTTATTATCGACCAAGTGACTAAGCAATACAGAAAAACATACTTTAATTATCCTCGTTTCTCGAATGTATGTCGCCAGGAGTCAACTGTCTTAATTTATAGTCAATCCTAAGGTGAAGAAGAGGACGAAGAGAGTGCGCCGGCTGAGTTATTTCTTTGCGCTCGCTAGGTGCAGCTGTGCCAGGTGGTACACGACGCGGGATGCCATACAAGGTAGAGGCCATTTCTGATGGTGATAGTTTTCTGGTCACGCGAGCCGGCGAAACTAAGAGCTTAAGCAGCTCCGCTACCTAAAGAAAAAAAGCTACCCAAGTAGTATCCGCTCATAATAGCCGGACAAATTACTTTTCCATTTCAATGCGAATAACCTCGCCGGCTTGCAATACCAATACTTTTACTCTGTTTCAGTCGCCAGTGTCATACCCAGGTACTGTCAGTATCAGCTTCCCCTATCACTCCACCTTCCTTTCGTTGCCATAAAACATTGTTGTTGGCGAACATTTTGAAAGACGCTGGTCAAGGTCAAAATATATTTGACGTTTCGACTCCCACACGGGAAGCCTTGTTCGCAATGAATCGACACGGAAGTGTTGTTTGCAATGAATAATTTATTGTGAACAAGGCTCCCATACGGTAGCCTTGTTCACAATAAATCATTACTTGCACACAAGTATGGGAGCCGAAACGTCAAATTAAATATAGTTTCACCATGGACAGCGTCTTAAGTTTTCATCAGTGTTTTGTCCCGACAAGACGAGAATTCTTCAGACCCTCGACGCCATCAAAGCATTGTCATGAAGCTGCCTTGGACGCCAAAATTCGCGTATCACCCCCACACCCACGTCGCTATGAATTACCTGCATTTTTTGCAGGGGTTCCATACGAGAAATTACGACATATTTTAAGGTCCAGCGTTGTAGCGAAAATATCACACGCGCTTGGTTATTTAAATATAAATATATATGAACATGCAGCCGTTATAAAGCGGCACCTTTCTCACTGCACTGCTGTTTCACACGACACTATATATTCCGTGTGCATTGTTTGAGAACAGACTCACATTTTAATGTAGGCTTAAATAACGATATATGTGGAGCGGTAAGCGAAGGTACGCATACACAAGTATATTTCGTATGATATTCTGCCCACGAGGAGTTTCTGCACATCGGCAGTTACAGTGCAGGAACACGTTGAACGCAGGTGCGTGCCTTTAGTTAACAGCAATGTATTGTGTGGCGCACTTCGCTGCCACGAACACAATGCCTTCTTGTGCGCAAAGAAATGAAAAGTGTCAAGATTTGCTCTGAGTTCGCGTGCTAGGCTCGATATGTTGGCGCTGGAAATGCGTATGTTTCCAATGTGTGGGTTTCACATTAGTCTGCAGAGCAAGGGGGAGTGGGGCTTTAGGAGCTCATGTGTATTTATTTAGCCAACACGAAATGCAACTGGTAATTGATGTTGCAAAAGCATACGGCCTCAAGCTGGGTGGGGTACCTCCCCTCTGAACAAACTGCTAGGGAGGGGGTGACGGGGGGGGGGGGGGCTGGCACCCTTCGTTTTAGTTTAAATCAATATGTGCGTTTCCCATACATGTAAACTGAGCATTGTGGATTATACGATAGATAAACAATAATCCTCAGTGCTGACACTTTCTTACTCCCTACTCGCATTTCAGATTAAGCTGAGAACAAGGAGTCCTTAATTAAGAAAAGTGTATTTTCTTCTAATTAAAACATAGCGAAATATCGAGAACAAAATGGACGGGCAAAGGAAACAGCGTTCGTATAATCCGGCGCAGTAGAGTTACGTGTGCCACGGCAGAACAAACTGGGTTTAATACTTGCTGTACATCACCACACATAATTTCTTTTATTTTACAAATTATACGCTCATTTCTGCTCTCTCTATGCGCAGCGAAGTAATTAATAATGGTTCCCCGTACACAGATATGCAGAGTAGGTGAATTCATTGAAAGCCAAGCGCAGAAGAACTACTGCAAATTTGTGGAATGGACGGATTTATTATTTTGCAACGATTTCAAAAAAAAAAGTTGAACATATTAACAGCGGAACAGCTGGACTCAGCTCAATTAATGTATTCCACGACGTAGCACTGCAGAAACGGCGAGAGGCGACTGCGTTGGACTCGACTGGAACTTCCCACTAATTGGCACTACTTCGCATCACTTGCCGTTACTTCGCATCCCTTCGTATGGCTAGGACCAGCTAGGAACCGATGAGCTCTGCTGTGCCTTTAGCCTTGCGCCACTAGTACGAGCTACGTCCGGCTCTTTCTTTTTTTTCTTTAGTTCACCGGGTGACGTGTAGGCAATACTAATGTACTACGCATGCGTTGTGAGGTTACCTGGAGGAATACTTTCCTTCAGTTAAAATCACAATTGTTAGTTCCGACGTAGGGCGCGTCTGCCTTCTTTCTCGTGTCCCATGGTTTTGCTGGCATTGTTTAAATTTATGTTTGTTGTTTAAGAGCTCATTTCGCAGATATTACGGTGCCGGGGTCGGCGTCTTTCGTTGCGAGTGAAAAATAATCTTTTTGCCCGTGACCGAAAAATCGAGAAAGGTGCAAATAAAATAAATAACAAGAAAACTTCATTCAGAGTGAGAATCGAACCCCGGCCGTCTGCGTGGCAAGCAGTTGTTCTGACACAGAGCTACGCTACAGCATCTGCCTGCGTCGAAAAACAAAAAAAAAATCACTATATAGTAGTCACGTGGTGCAAGCACTCTGCTTAGCGCATGTAATATTACGAGGCAGAATCGTAGAAGCGCGTCAGACGTAAAAACATGTAATTTACGCAGCGATTGGGTGTTTTAAAGGCCCACGAATTACAAAGCGCTCACACATATTTAATCAACGTTAGCTGAAAAAGCAACAAGAAAGTGAGCAGCTGCGTAGGTTCCCGTGTTGCCTTACGGATGCGTAGAGGGCCCTTCGCTGATTCGCAAAAGGAAGAATTATGGTGCACTAGGCACTTAACAACTGTACTTGCAGTAGGCATTCTAGGATAGTTTGAAACGGCCAATGTTACGCACACTGTCGTTGGTTTCCTTACGGCACGGTTGAGGCATGCAGCGAGAACCGTAGCCAGGCTGGCACTTGAGAAGGTGATGCGCACGGGGCCCGATTACGCTATCACGTCCTACTCTTCCAGGCGAAGCTCAATTGTCCTCCAAGTTTTCCATTCTGTATTTCCTCACTGTCCATTTTAGTTCAACTAATATAGCTCCGCACGAGATATCGTACTAGAAAAAAAAAATGTGAGTATGATTCACGCTTTAAAAAATGAGCTGAAAACAACACATTGATTTCGTAAAGTGATTGCTTACTTTGTCTTGTCTTTGGTGACATTCCATAAAACCAACATTAGCTCTAATATGAAATGTGAGCAATCAAGGTATTAACCTTTCTTCTCACCTGTCTATTTGTTGGCAAACCTTGACGTTGCTTTTATATTACCGACAAGGTCTCACGCATGATTATTTATTAATATTTCCGGAGGTTTTACGTTTGAGCACCACAATATGTTTATGAAACATGCATTATAGTTGAGACCATAGGTCGGCAAACTCACTCATGAGTCGACTCACTCAGACTCACTCAGACTCAGATCGAGCCATGAGTCTGAGTCTGAGTGAGTCCACATGAGTAATATTTTGATGAGCTTCAGTCCGCGTGAGTCCGGTTGAGAAAAATCTTAGTGAATCTGAGTCCGAGTGAGTGCGGTAGCGGAAAATTTTAGTGAGTCTGAGTCCGAGTGAGCGCTAAGCGCAAAATATATTTCTTGAGTGAGTCTGAGTGAGCTCCACACTTTATTGCCGACCTATTGTTCTATGTGCACAACTTCAGCGTCACTAGCACCCTTTATGTCGGCTCACGTTTAAATTCCCGCTGACTCACACTTCAAAGCACTAGCCTTGATACACCAACTCTATATTTATTAATCAGAGGCGTGAGTTACGTAGAAGGGGGTGGGGGGGGAAGCACGTGGACCTCCACCCGCAAACTCTTTCACAGGAAGTTCTTGATCAAAAATATCTCGTGTGAGTCACCTCTTTCAATAAGAATGTCCATACTGGATTGCCACCACTCATAACTCATATTTGAAGGTACGAGATCAAAAGGCGCCAAGTCGAGCGCTAATTTTGCGAGATATTGGTGTTAAAGAGCAGTGACACCATGATAGAAGAAGCCAATTATACGCTAACGGACTCATGAGTTGACTCACTCAGACTCAGATAGAGCCGTGAGTGTGAGTCTGAGTATGTCTGGCTGAGCAATATGTTGGTGAGTTTGAGTCCGAGTGAGTCCGGCTTAGAAACATTTCAGTGAGTCTGAGTCCGAGGGAGTTCGGTTGAGGAAAATTTTGGTGAGTCTGAGTCCGAGTGAGCTCAAAGGGCAAAATATATTTCATGAGTGAGTCTGAGTGAGTTCCACATTTTTTGCCGACCTATGGTTGAGACTTCTGGTTAATTTGGACTAACCGGTGTTCTCTAACGTGCACAGAAGTCTAACAACACGGATCTTCTTCACTTTCTCCTCCATCTACACACTGACACGATAGAGCTGTTGATGTGATAAAGCCCGTGTTGATTATTGTTCTGTGCTCTCTCTCAAGATTCCGAGTGCATAATCCGCTTTCCTGTTTCGGAAACCAAAAACTGCAGACCCGTAAGATATTATTATAACAACGAAACTGGCATATGCCAAAAAACATGCTCTCAAGATGCCCCATTCAGTACAAGAAACGAATGCGCCATGATATGCCGAAGCTGTAAGTATGTTTGCTACCATGCAGGGTACTGCATCTTTGTTCAATACTAATGGTTTATTAATTACAGAACTTAGGTAGACGACAGTTGTTTTTGTTTTAATATTGGTCTGCGCATTTGACTTGATTACTAAGGTGCAGTTATTTGTAGCCATCACCTTCAATTAAAAAAGATATCTGGATATTTTTACCTCAAATGGGCACTATTTGATAGCACATATTTCAGGAAACAGCGCAAAAAATCACTTGTCCCATCTCACTTTTTCGTCACCGATGAGATTCTTAGCGCTACTGTCTAATTTATGTATTTCCATCGACGTAATTCTGAAAATGTTTCTGAGTTTTTTGGTTTGCTTATTTTTCAACCATATAAGTATATAAATATGTATAATATGACTGACTCAGACGCACTTTTTCGTCCATGCATTTGTTTGCGGTTTGCAACGTAGGCTGTTATGAGCTCACTGCCACAGCCAACTATGGTGATGGCGTCGTCTGCCTTCACCGGTAATACCGGTGTCAGTCGCAGCGGTCGCGCATAATTAGAGAAAACATATCCAGTACCACAGGGATCCACTCGGACATTGTGTGTGGGAAGCAACTTCTTCACCACTGAACCCCACCAGTGCCTTTTATTTGTCCGAGCCAGACTAGTGCCCACAAGCTCCTCCGGTCAAATCAAATAACAGCTACATAGCTCGTGTGGACTGTACTATGCGCCAAGCATGCGAACTACGTAAACGGCTGGTGCTTTAAAAAAAACGCTCATTACAAGTGAATTTCACACACACCTTCATCCTCCACAGCAGCATGAGCACCGTTCCGTCGGGCGAGGGCCATGTGTTGAAAACCCACGTACGTAAGGCCGTACCTGCAAATGCTAAGTTCCGTATCATTGAGTTAGGTGTCACACGCCATCAACTGCGTAGTCATTGACACGTGACCACTCGCGCGATCGAAGGCGACTCCCGGTGGTGCTAAAGCTGATGGTGCTTTTTATGATGATCTATTTCGGCTTAGCTCTGTGTAATGTGCCGGCAGAATACAGATGCCCAGCCTTGACACATAGCAAAGCCACGATTCATCTACGTCAGACAGGGCAGCATGAACGGCGGCCCTTCTATAGTGCGAGGGGTCACGTGTGTAGCTGCTTAAGTATAAACGCTGCAGCTGTAATTTTGCCCCAGGTGTGATGCCATGTGAATTGTGCAACGGGCGGCTGCCTCAGAGCTGCCCACAATTACGAACGCCTGTCTCAGAGTTATTCATCATCAGCAACCTGGCCATAGATTTACGTCCCTTCAAGTGACAGCGCTTTCACTGCGTTGGTTACAGCGCCCGAACTGCCACGACTCTTGTTCGCGATGATGTTCTCAATGTAAAGTTTCAACTTCGCTAAAAAAAAGAGCCCATATACATGATCCCATTGCATGGCCTTTGCAACGTAGTTTTGAATAACAAAGCGCCGCGAATAGATTTAGATAGGTGTACGTAAGTTAAACCGCTCATTTCTATCCTCTGTATTCACAGAAAGCGTTCAAGGGGTTTTGACAGGATTCTAAGAGACCATTCCAGCAGCTTACGCAGTGACCGTGATACAGTTGCGCTTAATGTGACTTGCAACACGAGGGCGCGTGGCTTCACGAGCTCAAAAGATGCGCATGAGATGAACTTGCCCTCGCTTCCGCACCTAAACGAGGCTTTCTTATTTTGATCATCTTCAAGTGAAATAACCGCGTTTAGTTGTGGAAATAAAGGCTAGTGGAAGTCATGGGCGATCCTGGAGGTGGTAAGGCCACCGTTTCCCGTGTTGCAAGTCTTATTGAGCGCGACTCTACGGGTTGATAGTGTGTTCTTGGGAGATACATGTGCCAACAGAGAATATTTAAATCCCATGCCTTAAGCTATGTAACCACGAGCATCCATCAATATCACGGATGCTTCCGTCTCACATGGCGCTATAGACAAGCATAAATAAACATATCCTACGAAATAAAGAATTATTTTAATTATTCCAAATTTTACCCGTAATGGATGTTACGCAGACTATCACTATGTCGCATATGCTGATTGCCGCTTCCTGTAAGCACGTGGATTCGCCCTTCTTATGTATGTCTGGCGCCCACAAACCTTGACTAGTGTCGCATAACATTCTGCGTGCGCTTTACTGTTCCTGATATGTTTCTCTAACTTATACTCTAGCAATCGCATGCTTCCTTCGAAGAAGGCGCCAACGCTGTTATGGACGTCGCAAAGTCGTCGTTTTTCGCTTCGACGTGTATCGACGTAAATGCGATGCGAAGAAAGGCTGCTCCTACAGAGGGAACAATTTTCCAACTTTAAAAGAGTGCACCAGCACTTGTGGAGCTGGTAAGTGAACGTGAACTCTGTGAATATTGTCGATATCGAAGAATCTGTCGTTCTCACACAAGATCTTACACCAGATCTTACACAAGAACAGACACTAGGTGCGGTTGCGAAGCTTGGTTTCTCAATGTAAGTTTGGCGCTAGCGTCATAGGCAGGCGTTGTAAGGGACAGATGTTTCAGCTTGGTTCATTGTTGGACGGGACATAAACAAAAAATTGTCTGGCTTTTGAAGCAGATGAGTGTTAATATACCAAAGTAAACAATTTTTCTCCGAGGAAGCGTTTGCAGGCCGCCGCTAAACGTGCCTTCTTTCCCATTGGAGACAAGGAAGTGAGTTGCGGCTCTGGATGAGCCCATCGGCTTAACTGCGTGATGAGAATTGAATAACTCTTGCATGCCACGCGCTATGATTGGTGACACTGCGGGTACTGCACGGTGCTCCAAGGCGTTTCCGCGTGTGATTGTAACTTTTCGGGCGGAAGCGAAGTGCTCTGGAAAGCAACACTGAGTCGCGTTTTTTGCCTAATATTACGTGTTTACACTCCGGGTACAGTTTTGCAACCTTGCGGGCATGAATAGCAGTGGTTTATCCATCCACCGTTCTTGTCTGTTTGCAGTGTCCGCAAGCTTTGTGAAAGGCAGATGAGTTCGTGATTCCCATAACGCCTCTTACAAATGCGTAGCGTCGCTACTAGTTACCCTTGGCTTCTATTTAGTAGCGATGCGTTTTTCTGTACAACTACCTTGAGAGATTTTTTTCCTTACTAAATACACTTTTTTTCGTGTGCCAAGTACGTATCTTTAAAAGGGGACATAGTAAACAAAGACAGCCAACTGCCCAGCTGCTCGGTATTCAATGACTATCACATAGGAACTAAAGACTGCGGAATCCGATACGTAATTTGCATGAACGTGCTACGTATATCGTGGATAATTTCTGTTTAGCGGCATTCCTTCACCTTTTTTATCTTTTGCATGTTCACAGGAATGTCGGAGTTTTTTATTTAATATTATTTTTTGTAGTTGTCGTCATACGACTAGTTTCTTTCTTGCCATGAGTGAAAATAAACGTATCTGTCACTTCATGTGGTATAATACGCAGGCTGCGAATGAAGATGAGTTTACGGTCGCGGCAAACAATTTCGACAGAAGTCATGTCACGCCTAATACTGCGTTATGCGATTAGTGCTTCTGAGCAAATGTATGGGTGGAGGGACCCTAGTCAGGCAGAGGTAATCTGCCTTTAGTCCCTTCAACCCAGGCAAACTTTCCTTTTGTCAAAATAAACTGAATGAACAGTGAACAGAAACGTAACGACAAATTGTTGCGACTGCCGAAATATATCACATGCTGTGGCCGTGCATGCCAAGCAATACTGCTAGGTCCTAGAACAGGCTTTGCCACATAGCGACGTGTACGAATAGTTCGCATGCAGACGCTGTCTGAACGGCACGCGTTCGTGCCATTCGGATGGAACGAAACATCACCTCGTTGCATACAACTAACGTACAGTTCTACCGAATGCCAGGTTATTTAGAGTAAGTTTTCCAGTAAGTTGACGCTTCGTATTTTGTTTGGCTCAGAAACATTACAGAGTCGCACGAGAATTTTCTTTCAGCAATTCTTTATTGGACGCTGGTTCATAATTTATATAAGCAACTGATGAACTAAGGTAGGGGTAAAGAATGGCAATGACATGTAACAGTCCCTTCCTTGTTAGATATGAAGAAGGTGCGATAACACAACTTTTGAGCAGCTTTGTAGATTGGATTGTTCATCTCATGATTAATCTTCAGCAAAGTGCGCTACTAAATTTAGTCAATAACCTGCCTCAGCGTCGGTCTCCAGAATTGGCAATCCTCGTTTTGTGCACGATTTTGTGTTTTCATAAGCTACGGTTCATAGTGACCACCAGTATTTGGCGTGTGATTGATAGTGTCTTCCTATATTTGACTTTCCATCTTGATCGTTATATTCTTCTCTTTCTACTTCTCTCCCCTCTCTTTCATATCGTAGGTTAGGAAAAAAGATCACGGTTCTGTAGTTTATATCTTTATTTCCTTATTTATTTCATGCTTTCTCTCTTCTGAAAACATCATTTGATATAATACATTAATTTCGTGAATAATGAACAGGTGTAGGCTCAACCGAAGTGAGTGCTGGTGACGAGGAGGGTGAGAGCTCTTTGGAGCACCAAACACATGAGCAAGGCCCAGTTCCCCAGTTACCGGGACCAATACAAGCAATCCCTACCTCCCCTATTAGGCCGGAGGTACCGAATATTGGGAGACCACCCAGCATTCCACAGCTGCCCACGGCGAAGCCACTACTTCTTGGTGTTCCTGCCTTGAATCCAGCTCAGAAACCTGTTCAGCCCTCAGATACCCGAATTTTATCTGAGGTTCCACAACGAGGTAAGTGCGTTTCTATTGTCGCGTTCGCCACACCGATACTGGAGTGCGAGCTGTGAGGTGTGCCGTGCTCCTAGCTTATGGAACAGGGAGAAAACCGCCATGAAGTTTTAAAAAGACTTTATTGCATAAAGGAAGCGTCATTTAATTTGGAGATATTTTTTGTGTGTCAAAGCTCGACTGATTATTGCATCCATCGTCAAACTTTACAGATACATTGCTTCGCTAAATCCAGAATAGCGAGTGTGGCTGTACTGTGATTCGAAGTTTCCAATTAAATACCATAGTGGGATTTACGTGCACTAGTATAGCCCAAATAACAATATTACCCTGATAGCAACAAGCCGAAAACAATTAACCCGGATGATTTCATGCTGGTCCACGAAATCTTTAGCAATATCTTTTATATAAGTGCAGCAAGGAATGCCTGAATAAGGCAACAGCATAATTACAGTCAGCGTAGGATGTAGGATGGCAGAATATGTACGGTTGGTCAGTAGTGTGATCTTTGACATAACACGAGAAAACAAAAAATGTAGACCAGCGCTGATAGCCCGAGAAAGATACACGTCTTGGGATATCTAAGCTACAGAAAAAGCTACAGTGGTTACAAGTAATAGTAGACGGAGGTCAGATGGCAAAGTGCGGCACGAGCACACATGTGCTTAAGCAGACATGAAATATAGCGTGGAAGATCTAATCGCATGTGTGTCGTTTCATTACTAATCTGAAATATCAACATATTTTCTTTTGTGTGAACGCTATGTTATATGGAAAAACATTCCAGAGTTGAATTTTCTTCTGTTTCCTCAAGATCAGCGGTGCGCTATCACGATCCCAAACACCACAAGGACTTGCAATACGTCCAAGTTATACTTCGATCAAAACAAGCACCTCTGCCGTGTTACCTGCTCCGACCTGGCTCCCTTTGAATCAAGATCAGAATGCAACAGCGTATGCAGAAGCGGTAAGATTTTGCACTACACTTTTACAGTTCTACATGCTTGAGAAGTCACTACTCGCCATTTGGGAACCAGAGCGTATATGTGTGTTTCATCTCTGCAGACTGGAAGAAATTAGCTCTGAGCCAGATACGTCGCGCCGGCGACAAGATGCATAAGTGACTCTCCAAATGCTTCCGCTGCGCAACGTTTTAGGAGCGACAAAAGACGTGATATATAAGGTTTATGCTAGTGGTATGGTTGCTAAATAAGGCTGTGTATAGAGCACTGCACGGGTTATAGAGCACTGCACGGGTTCGGGCCTACCCGAAAACACGGGCCGGGCAATGTAGTTTTCACTACGGGCCAGGGCCGGGCTCGGGTCTGAAGCTCCAAGCTTAGGGCCGGGCCCGGGTTTGAGGTGGCGGGCTCGGGTCGGGCCGGGCTTGGGCTTTGTTCCGTTTTTAGAGGGACACTAAAGTGAAACACTGAATCGGTTTAGACTGAAAAAGTGTACTGTGAGAACTCGAATGTCATTCATTTCACCATCATGAGTGTATTAATTGAGGGGAAAATCAAGATAAAAGTTGAATTTTTAGATTTCGCCCCGAAAACTCCGCGCGCGAGGTCACGGATTTCAAACTGCATCTGTCATATTTTGGAAACTTTGGCTCAACGAAAATTTCTGAAACTTTGGTATGTTAAGTCCATGTCCCCCTCAGAGGTTAACGTACTTCCTTTTTCCCGATTGGAAACTACGTAGGCCCCAGTACACACTGTCGAACCTATGACGTCACGGCGTCTGCTGCGCGAACTTCAAGGTGGCGTCGCCACCCGCAATTTCCGTTTTGCGCGTTTCCGCGCTTACCAAGCGTCTTGTCGCGGCGAGCGTGGTGATTTTAGAATTGGAAAACAGTTATTTACCGATAATAGAAAAATCATTTTTCTCTTTCGTGTCCCTTAAACTTTGTTCCACATACGTTGTGCATACATAGGCCTCACATTTTATCTCGAGAAAAAATGTTTTTTTTTTAATGTCGGCCAAGCTATTTGGAAAAGTTTTCTGAGGGAGAAGTGCTGAACTTCTCTTGCTCCTCGCATATGGCGCTACTTGATTTATCTAAAACGGACGAGCTGAAAGTAAATAGGCCAGGCGATTATATAGTTAACATATTGCTACTGTGTGCTTTATTTGCATTCGTTATAATTTTATATCCCAAATTTTATTCTCTAGTCGCAGCATTAAATGTAATATAACAAATTTATACCTCTGACATCGCAAGAGCGATAACAGAGATCCAAAGCGGGCAATCGTTCTTGAGAGTTCCAGCCCTCCACTTAAGAAAAGACTGTATATACTACAGTCTCGTTACGTAGAATCCCTATCAAGACACATACTTTTTCCGTGGCTCCGTCACTGCTCCCAGTGGTCATGTGACGCGAGGGATACATTCACAACCTGCGTTGCGTGCCCCCATTGTTAACGTCGGAGCTTTCGTCTTGTATACCGCTATATCATGGCTCTCAAGCTCACCTCAGCTAACGGGCCGCATTCACGCAAACTAACTCCCGCAGGGGAAAAGACAGTGACGAAGATAAAAGCGTGGGGGGGGGGGGGGGCGATAGGTCGTACCAAATGTCCGCTAACTTTGCCATTTGAAAGACATTTTCCATATC
Organism: Rhipicephalus sanguineus; assembly: GCF_013339695.2. Classification (NCBI taxonomy): domain Eukaryota; kingdom Metazoa; phylum Arthropoda; class Arachnida; order Ixodida; family Ixodidae; genus Rhipicephalus; species Rhipicephalus sanguineus. The sequence continues at coordinate 70,312,830 of NC_051183.1, read as the reverse complement.
TCCTATATGTTTCATTTCTGAAGCGTATTTGGCGGCAGAATTGCAGCAACATATGGATACCCATCTTTAAAATGACTAAAATCTGGACGCCGATTCTGAAATGTAGAGTTTTGTTTAACTGTTATGTGTCAATACATGGTCGCCGCAGGCGGTGCGTCACGAAAAAAAAATCTTTAGCTCGGTCATGCCTGCGTAGCTTAAGAACGTACTTATATGGAAAAAAAATGGGACGAAGACACTCGTGTGCGGGCCACGGGTCGCGTGTTTGAGACCCCTTCGCTATATAGTGCGAGAGCTACACAATACTGGCGCAACAGCGTTGGAATGTGCGGGAATATGGTAGGCCAATTAAACAAGGCTTGGGACAAAGTATATTCGCTTGACGAAATATCTAGCTTGAAAAAAAGACAACTGCAACTTCCGTGCCGGGTGATGTCCCTTTGCCTCGAACCATATGCATGCAGTGAGCCAGCGTCGAGAAGCTTCATCATCATCATCATCATCATCAGCCTGTCTACGCCCTCTGCAGGGCAAAGGCCACTCCTATGTTCCGCCAATCAACCCGGTCCTGTGCTTTCTGCTGCCACGTAATACCTGCAAACTTCTTAATCTCATCTACCCACCTAATTTTCTGTCTCCCCCTCACGCGTTTGCCATCTCTTGGAATCCAGTCAGTTACCCTTAATGACCACCGGTTATCCTGCCGACGTGCTACGTGTCCGGCCCATATCCATTTCTTCTTCTTGATTTCAACTATGATGTCCTTAACCCCCGTTTGTTCCCTGACCCACTCTGCTCTCTTCCTGTCTCTTAAGGTTACACCTATCATTTTCCTTTCCATCGCTCGCTGCGTCGTCCTCAATTTAAGTTGAACCCTCTTTGTAAGTCTCCAGGTTTCTGCTCCGTAGGTAAGTACCGGTAAGATGCAGCTGTTACATACCTTCCTCTTGAGGGATAGTGGTAGATTACCATTCATGATTTGATAATGTTTGCCGAATGAGCCCCAACCCATCCTTATTCTTCTAGTTATTTCACTCTCATGGTTCGGCTCCGCGGTTACTACCTGTCCTAAGTGGACGTACTCCTTTACAACTTCTAGTGTCTCGCCACCTATCGCAAAGCGCTGTTCTCTGCCAAGATTGTTCTACATTCGAGAAGCTTATTGCGCCTTTATTACCAAAGTGCTAACGAACCCCGAAAATTGATCGAAATTGCTTCGTCCACCTCATGCCAGTTCTATCCACGTAGTCCAATGACCGCCTTCTACCAGTACAACATAGTTAGGAAGGCATACAACATCATAATATGGAAAATTACACCATCTCCCACTCTAGGGAACCATGAGGGGATGCGAAGCAGCATTGAGGGCGCACACCAAGTGTTTCCGTTACGTTCACTCGGCGTTTCCGTTAGTATTTGAGGATTGTATTTAGTGTTTGTGTTATCATTACGTTGTGTTTGCGCGTTGTTTTCCGTTAGCGCCGAGTGAACGAGTGGCGCCGACGTTGATGTTACAACTCATCTGAACGGAAGCGAAGCGAGAATGACGGAAGCCGATCGAGCGCACGCGCTTATATCCACATGAAATGGGGGACGGAGAGGAGAGAGTGGGTTACCGGCTGTATTTGGCTGCGGCGCGGCTGCATCAAGTGGGAGGAGAGGCTGCGCCTCGGCTGCAGCGCGAGGGAGGAGAGGAGAGAAGGTAACCGAACACCTGCGCAAAGCAGGAGAGTGGGCGATAGAGTACGCGCATGCGCAGTGGAGCGCGGACGCCACCACCGACGGCGGACACGGCCCCGAGCAAAAGCTGCTTCGCATTTAAAAAGAGCATGGTGCAAACCGTGCATAAAATGCACTGTTGAAAACCCTAAAAGCCCCTAAAAACGAGTTTTAATTGATGACATTGGAGAGTGACACGACGTTCGACAACGAGAGAAATGAAGGGATGAGCTGGACAGCTATGTCCATTCTGCAAAGGTCCACAAAGATATCCTAAATTTGATCGGGTGGCGGAAGTTAGGAACAACGACTGCCGACGCCTTCAAAATTCACAAGGTAGATGTGCGCCCCTGTGGCTAGCGCAAACAGTGCGAGAAACTTTAGCGCGGCAGGATATGCGATGCAACAGCGCATGGTGTGCTTAAAGCCGGAATCTCTTGAACATTTGATTTCTTGCACAATAACATATGAAGAAATGAACTATAATATGCGCCTAAAAAACTTACAGACTGTATATCCTAGCAGCGGTGGGATATTTGAAAATAATGCTATGACGAACAGTTTTCTTTTCTTCCTTTTGGCTGCTTCTACGTATTTTTGAAAGTACACGTGGTACACGCGGTTCATTATAATGTTTTTCTATAGGTTTGTGTATCGACAACAAGATAATAAATTTGGCTTTCCTTGTCTATTTCTCTTCCTGTGGCAAGGAGCTACAATGCTGAAGACAGGCGCTATATATCCAGAAGGGTGCTAGATTGGCTTTGACGTTAGAGAATGCTTTAAATTTCAAGAGAGTACAATAAAAACAAAGTGAAGAGGGCGTTCTGTTCTCTGTCTCTCCTATTTTTATTGCGCTCCCTAGCGAAAATGAGCTCACGCTGCAAATCACTTTCCTTGCTACAATATTATCTGCTACAAAACGCCCTTGAAGATCCGCATTGTATTTGCAGAAAAAATAGGTACAGTATACACTGCTGAACAAACATCCATTGTGCCCATTATGTCCGCTCAACTGTTTCCACAATGAGCCCCTTTTTACGAGAAATTACCGTAGGTTAAAGCATAATTGTTAGCGAAACATGCGCCAACAAAGCGTAGATATTTGCCACTTAAACCACTTTGATGTCGATTCCATGTTCGGGCCACACCACCTAGGTTAGTGGTTCGGGCTCCTGTCGGGCCCGATCTGCGTTCGGGCCGGGTAGGCGAAATTTTTGCTCGGGTTCGGGCCGGGCCCGGGTCTCGCTTTGAGTCACCGGGCCGGGTTCGGGCAGGTAAACTTGAACGAGTACCGGGCCTGGACCGGGCCCGGGTCTAGAATCACGGCCCGTGCAGTGCTCTAGTAGGTGACGCATCTGTTAATATATGATACACATGTTTGAAGATAAGGTCAATGGACTGAACTATTTGGTAAGCGCAAAAGTGGTTAGAATATTGATTTTTTTAGTGTTTCTTTTTTTTCTTCCATAAAACTCGTTCGCTTTTGGACGTGTGGAAAGATGTCACCAAGATCAGGTTTACTCGCGTTGTTAAATGAAATAATCTCCACTTATTGTTTCGACAGCGACGACAATCAGAACTCAGGGTTGGACAAGTACTTCATGGACTTCTTTGGAAGGTTTATTAAATAGACAGCTGTCCTGCTGCGAAGGTTGTCCACGTGCCAGAACGCAACAAATGAGGTGTTTCATACCAAAATGATTTCTTCGGCTGCACAACAGAGACTGATTCCTTTATTTCATGACTCAAGCTACTAGATCACATTCGCTAAGCTCGATCGGCGCCAACACTGTATAAGGAACGCTGCGAAGGAAGTTTCTGAAACGCCGCTGCGCGGCAACAGTAATCCGTACGAATAACTCTCAGATCAGTTTTCAGTTGGTTTAACGCGGCAGCTCTCGTTCAGGCAGTTAACACGAAAAGTAACCAGGATCACTATAGCCTGCGCCAAATGAGCAAAATGCGGCCGCACTCCCTGACAATCCAAGAAAAATCTGTACCACAAGTCGAAGGAGCAGGGACCGGATCTTCACAAAAAACACGCAGAGTTTACCGAACATCGTCTGGGATGACTTGCTGCATGGAAATATATTTTCCGGGAAGGAGAGTGTTAATTGAGAATACAACGTTTTAAGGCTAAGATTTAAAGATCATGACAATGTGTCCGAGGTTATCAATATGTTCCATGCCTTTTTTTGTTTATCGTTATTTTTGTCCGAAATGTGCATGCTCGTTACTTCCTTTTTTGATTTTCAGCTGTGGTCTGCTTCGATAAAAGCCAACCGGAACTGTGTAAGACCAATAACAAAAACATCGCCTTCTACTTTGATTCACTTAAAGGGAAGTGCTACGCAAGAACAGTTTGCAGTTACAGTGGAAACAACTTTCCCACTATACAGGAGTGTAAAGACACATGTAATCCATGTATGTACCTGAGAAGGTTTTGAGCCCTTCTCATATTTTATTTTATTGGAAGTGAAAGTTGAAAGGTTGAGAAATATAGCTGTTATAAAAACTCTTGACAGACCTATCGACAAGTTATTCAATTGCTGCGTCCCTATTATACTATCACACAAAATTGCGACCTTTTTGCGTGTCGAATTAAATTTTCCCTAAATGACAAACTTTGTGATCTTTTGTTAACAACGAACTACAGGCCTACTGCTGCCTTTTAACAGCAACAATATAAAAGAGTTGTTGGTTACAGCGGAATGAACCATCTGATGTTGGGGTAAAATGAAAATAATGTAATTACGATGGAAGCTTATATCCTATTTATTATTAAATATGTAACAGACACTTCGAGATAGTTTTTATTTGTTGACCATATATAAAGCTTGAAATTAGTTCCGGCATTTTAAAGGGGCCCAGTAACACATTTTCTACTTATCTCAAAATTGCGTTACTGTTGGAATCCGTTTCCACACGAATATGACTTCATCCGGAGACCACTAATAGTGGCGTCTTAACTTGTATGCATTTCTTGGTCCGTGCCTTCAGCATATCCCGTTCTTTTTCTAAAATATTGTTGCTAAGTCTGCATGAGAAGGGCTGCATCCCACGTAACCAAAACATGACCAATGTCAGAGCGTGTCATCCGAGCGTACATACCTACCATCGCACAGTCGCTCGCTGGTCCATTGAGCTTGCACCATTCCCAGGATTTTGGGATGTCTGTACGTTGCGCCATTTCTCGGCGGCAGCAATGGCGTCCTGCCAAAACTGAATGGGTAACGAGGGAAAAAAATCCTATCTGACGAAAAAAGCTTGTTAGCAAAAATGACTCCCGGTATTCTGCAGCAGAGACCCACTGGAACATTTTGGTAAAATTACAGTATCTTACTGCAAACGTGTGCCTTCCCAGGACAATTATTCACCGCTCATTAGGAACACAGGGAGCCCCATGGTAAAATAATAAACACTCTGGGAAGCCCCGCGCTGTGCAGTTCGACACTGTATTTTACCAGAATGTTCAAACAAGTCCCTGCTGTCTATCACCGGGAATTCTTTTTGGTAACTAGACTTTTCGTCAGATATGACTGTTTTTCGCCTAGGTCCCATTCAGTTACGGCAAGCCACCGCGGTCCCAGAGGAGAGATGACGCTACGTCAACAAATCCCCAAATACTGGTTATGTACGAAGGAGAGAGCAAGAAAATTATCAATTTTTGGCACAAATTTGTAAGTTCTTTGGGAATATAAGAGTGCTGATTACTCGATCAAGAAAAGAATTCATGAGGAAGCGCCGTTTTCCACGCCACTTCATTCCCAGCAACTTTCATATTAGTACTTCGACTGCGGTTATAACTTTGTTTTATTTTGTTGTTGTTGTTGTTGTTGTATTTTGTCGCGTGCTGTCGTCACAAACTCTTCTCCTTCTCTTTCATTCTTTTACATCCCCTTACCCCTTCCCACGTGCAGGGTAGCAAACCGGAGACTGCTTCTGGTTAACCTCCCTGTCTTTCCTTTCTCCCTCTTCTCTCTCTCCACCGTATTAACGCCCATTAGCGCATTTTTGTAAATTATCTGCCAAAATCAGAGCAACAGTGTTTGGATCGCACGTTAATAGGCTTCTTAAATATACATTGGCAGTAGTTTCGGGCTAAGTAATTCAGGGCTCGTTTGGCAATAGAGGCATTGATTGTAACGTGTTAACGTCTTTTGCCGTATCCTCATGCAAGAAAACTTTATCGAAAGGCCAATCCAAAAAGTTATGCAAGATATTTTTTTTATCTGAAATGCCAGACGCAGGATATAGAGGGTCTGAAGAAGTAATCAAGGAAAGTTCAGTCGTTCCAAGCAACATCGGGCCATCGCAACCGGTGAATAAAGGTGAGCAACAGAAGACATCACGCAGTATAAGGCGTGAACAACGCACCCTTCGATACGACAATAGATGCGGTACCACTAAACTGCCAACTTCTTTCAATTTATGTCTATATTTTAAAATCGTGGTAAATATCGAGTAATTTGTTTACTACTTAAGATAAATGCAATCAGGCCACCCTAGTGCAGTTGCTGCATAATGTGGCCTGCTTCTCAAACGCATCTTCCAAACTCCACAAGTGCACTGTAAGGGAAAAACGTAGTACGCGTTACTCTTGCTGGTGAGTCGTGACTTTTCACGTATATAATTCTTTTAAAATATTCAAGTCAGCTCTCTTTGCAAGAGTCGAGCCCCCCCCAAGTCGCTCCTCATAGAGTATAATGATCTCGAAATAGAGCTATATACGTGACAATTCATGACTCACAAAAATACTAAGAAGTGTATTTTATTTCTTGGAGTGTACAACCATTGACAAGCGAGTACAAAAACACGTCCGATGCTTGATGATTGCATTCGGACCTACCTAAGTGACTTTTATAGAAATAAGCTTCACAAATGCGTTTCACAATTTCAGGCGTGGGAGAGCCTTCCCCGACAAGTATACCACAGGTAGAGAAGGCGCCACCAGTCGCAACGCCGAGCACGCGTGTCCCACCTTCTGCAGGGCCAGTGCTAACACCTCCGATATTGAGGTTGCACGGTGTCTCAGATGCTGCAGTCACGTTGCTAATTGCGCAAAAGGGTAAGACATGCATTGAGTGCCACTCCAGAAACATATCCAAGATTTCCTGCCCAACAGTGGCTACCTTTAACATTCTACAGCCACAACACCCTGAATGTGGTGTCAAACCACGAACTAATATATACCAGACTACTTTTCATAGGGTTGATCACTATACCATCTCAGAAAGTTTCAAAAACGTTTACTGTGGACATCGTGTAAAAACAGCGTAAAATGAGTGGACCCTTCTGATCAGAGCATGCAATGGTTATGAAAGGCAAATTCCTTTAAGAGTCACTTATTTCTTTGTATCTCGACTTGGTTTCTTCAAGGGGTACTGACACCTTTTTTCGAAGGCGAGTTTACTCTGCCATACAAATCTCCTGCATGCAGAGACAGCTCTGAGCAAGTGTGAAGCTCAGCAATTGCTGATAAGATATTTTAATTTGATATTAAAGTCAAGTTTTCCATGGCGCACCTACTGACATCGACACTAGCTTGACGTCAGGCTACAGTACAAATTCTGGTGACTTCACGCAGCAGTCTGGCTAGTTGTGATGACGTTAGGTACCAAAACTTCCAAAATGGCCGCTTGTGCGTCAACAAAACTTCCAAAATGGCCGCTTGTGCGTCACCAACGGAGCCACGGTGCGGATCAGCCGTGGAAACGTTACTATATATTGTGCGAGTACGGGACGAGAAGCTCATACCGTTTTGTGACGTCAGGAACCGAAACTAGCTGTTAAAACATACTGTAATTACTTTTGCAGGGCGCACTCGCGCTTAGCAATACCTTTTCTAGGCTCTTGAGGTCTTGACCTTTCATTTGACCCCAGAAAACGATAACTGAAAACATTCTTGTCAGTACTCCTTTTAGTTCTCTTGTTATCACTTCTCAGGTTACTGTTCTCAAGCGTCTCGCTCAACCGGTCTCATTTCATAATCAAACTATACAATTTAGGAGCCCGCTGAAATTTCTGTAACATTCGAAGACGAATAATATACAGTTAATCATGGTTGTAACAGAAGAACACCAACCAAGGTCTGTGTAAAAAATAAGAGCTTTTCTTTTTACTTTACACGAAAAAAAAAACTTGAGCCTTCAGTACAACTCGGTACCTTCTTTTCTTGGAATCATGGCATATCCAGGCGACGCATGGTAACGTCAAATGGTCCCAAAGTGGGCTACCGAGCGTCTACTTCAACAGGCTTCGGCACATCATGGAGCATAGGCGTGAACACCCGGCCACAAGAAAAGAACCGGCTGCTATACAAACACTGCTCTTTTCCGAGCTCCAGGTACCCCGTGAACAAAGGCCCCCGTTGTGCCCGAAACGTCGGATTTTTCTTTCTTGTAAAGAAAAAAAATAAGGCAGATTTCTAATAGGGGCGCCAAGGCAGAAGAAAGTGTGGAAGGTGGGTGGCCTTCTTTGTTTCCCTTTATTTTTTTTTCTCTTCCTCTGTTTGTTTTTCTCTCATCTATCTGCTTTTCCTATGACGTTTTGGTCTCTGTTTATTTCTACTTCTTTCTTTCCCTCTCACTAACTTTATGTTTGCTTCTCTTTCTATCTGCGTTTCTCTTTCTGCGTATCTCTGTCTCTTTCTCATTCTGTATATGCTAAGCTTTACTCTCTCCCCTCCTCCTTTCCCTCCTCCTCACTTCACTTCCCTTTTCTACGCCTTGCTATACGATACTACACAAGGCGTGTAGTCAGCGTCACAAGGCGTGTAGTCTGTCAGCGTGCCTGGATAGCCGAGTGGTTAAGACGCTCGCATTCGGATCGTGGGTACGCGGGTTCGAATCCGCTGCCTCATGAGGAGTATTGTCGCCAAGATATTCGATTCTTTATATCTTTCGTTCTTTCTCTCTCTACACTAGTCCTCTCCTCTCACCCCTCAGCGTTATTGCAGGCCACGCCAGAGAACTCTGCGCACGTGTTTTGGTAGCGAAGCAGAAGTCGAAGAAGAGGACCGAGAGGAAGGAAAGGACGAAGAGATCACGTGACGAATCATGAGGATAATTGTTTGTGTTCGCACTACGTGGCGCAATGAAAAGCTTTAACAGCTCTGCTCCTAATTTTACTTTTTACTCAACGTTGGTTGGTGTCCTTCCGTTTCGACCATACGTTACTTCCCAACTAGACAGACGCGCTGCAGCTCAACGAACGATTAACATTCGCCTTCTCTGGAATGTTCATCTTTAAACACTCAGTAATTCATGTAGTTTTAAAATTGAGGACCAGACGTCTCGCTAGGCATAGCGAGACTCGCTGGGAGAGACGTATTACATTTCCCTCACGTTCTCGGTCGATCGAAATGTTCCTTCCACCTGGACCTTTCTGCACCACACGGGATGTTGCATTACCTCCGGTATCGGCCCACCTTTGAAAATACAGTCATCAGCAAGCTTAACTCGAACGCTCCGCAGCGTGGCCTGGGCTGGTTTGACTGATGCCAACCGCGAAGTGCTGCGCGCTGTTTTCGAGATACTACCTCGGTATGCTTGAGTAGTATGTCGGCATGCATTGGTAAAATATCGGCAACAGAACCCAATGGTACGCTACGCTGGCGTCAATCAAACCATTTCAGGACACGCTGCGGAGCGTTCGAGTTAAGCTTGCTGATGGCTGCACATAGGTACGGACACTACGCAGTCATTAATTCTCAATGGCCAAAATGTCTTAGTGGCCTAATCCGTAATTCGTAGTTGTGAATGATTGGTGAATATAATTCAGCGTGCAAAACCAACTACCATCAACCTTGTTACTCCGTTCATCTGTGTTTACTTGTAACGTAATGCTGCATACTACATTTACAATCTGTATGTATAAAAACAAACATCTGTCTCTGCTTAGTTCGCAAGTGAAATAAACTGACACATCTCCGTATTTATTTTTTCTCACCTAAAGATCCCATGTGCAGGATATCGCATCTGAAGTTCGCAGCCAGCAACTGCAAGCACCACTATTACTATTTCAATCAAGTTAGCCGCCTGTGCAAGCCAACGTGCTCTGAAACGGCTCCATTTGCTGCAAGGTCGGCTTGTGACAAAATATGCAGAAGCGGTAAGTTTTACAGCGAAAGCTGTTATGAGATCATTTCAACGGCCGTTTTTGGTGGCGTAGTTGTCCGCCGCCGCCGCCGCCGGTGTCCATAACCACTATCGCTGGAAATAAGAAAAAAAACGAAATAAGAAAAAAATTCCAGGATGGAATGGGGTTCGAACCTGGGTCCTCTGCGTGGGAGCCCAGTGTTGTACCTCAGAGCGATGCCGGTGCTTGGAACTGCCTTGCAAAACGACGCTATACAGGCCTCATGTCCAGAAGGAACCACATTAACATATGTAATTTAGTGTGGTAGAAGAGTGAAATAACAACCACGCACCACACAACGCGAATTCAACCACGCACCACACACAATGCGAATTGCGCAACGAGTGGGCTGTTGGATGCTTCCAACCCACTACAAGGGGCTCTGCAATAATTCTTCATCGTCATCAGGCACAACACCAACAAAGTGCGCATGATGCCTTACATGTTTTTAGCGGGTACCACGGCTCTCCGTTGAATGACGAAAAATGGCATAGTGGCTGCTGCCCTACTTCACAGAAATTGTGATTTATAGCGTAGTGGGTTCTTCGCAAGTGCACTTGCATTGGTTGCCAAGGAAGCCCATAAGCCCATCATCCATTTCCTCAGGGTCTCAATAAAGTTCTTCCCCCTTCTCTCTGTCTCTCTTTCTCACGTCAATGTATGTTATATTGCATGGTGGGAGAGTTAAATAGCAATCGGGCGTCACACAATGCGAATTACGTACCTGGTGTGCCGTTTAAACCTTCCAACCCATTACGAAGGGCTGAGCCACAATTCTTCATCGCCATCAGTCGTCACGTAAACAAAGTGCACATAATACCTTACATATGTGTAGCTGGAACCTCGCTTCTGCGCACAATGACGAATAATCGCGTTGTAGGTGCTTCCCAATTTCACAAATATTGTGATTTATGGCGTAGTGGGGACCTTGCTAGTGTACTTGTATTAGTAGCCCCAAGAGAGTTTAGAACGGGCTCTAGAAATGCCGCTCTTCCAGCTTTCGCTGTTACTGTGCTGCGCTTTCCGCGCAGGCCTGGCATTTTTGCAACTGGCTCCATGTTCTCTCATAATAGAAAATGACGATTGTGAAGTATGCTACTGCCCCCGTGCCCTCCTGGTCATATTGCCATATGGTATTCCCTTTCTTTGCTCCACAAAGAGTACATTTTAATCGAATGCAAATACAATCTTTGCAGCAGAAATGTTTTCCGATATGTCTAATGCACATCTGCGCTCGCTTTGGACGAAAGTATATCTTCCTCTTTATTGAAAGTTCAGCGAAACTGTTGGGGAATTTTATTCTAGTTATATCAATTTTTTATCCCACGTTCTAATGGCACTCGCATTCTGGTATGCTGCCATAATATAGCTCAACGAATACAACTGCCGCATTCTAGAAAAAGGCCTTTCAAAAATGGGAAACAAATTTTTGCGTGTAAGCAGGCGCTGACGATAGGGCAGACGCATCTGCCTCTAAACCACAACATGAAATTACTTGTTCAAACAAATGAAAATAATAAAGGGCGCAATGAATATTGGCGCATAAAACTGTGTTTCACTGAAGTATCAAGACGCACCAAATGGACACCCTAAGGAACAACCAGGATGGCCAAGATAGTCATAATTTTATCAATAAAGTTATACTCCATGTGTTAGCGCATGAATGAAGCAGAAATCGCAGAAGTTTCGGAGAAAGAAACTGAAAGGTATATGCAGAATAAATTAGTATTGGTGAGTTGTGAAATAGCGTGAAAAGCGTAGGCTCCTGGACATATTTCGACAGGAGGACAAATCTACTAGTCTGAAAGGAAGCCTTTAGCAGTACTACTCGTTAAAAATTTGCTCGACTCAGTTTCTTTGTGTATGGCTTGTGATTACCAGAAACATGCTCACACCAGCAGGATTAAATGTAAGTTAGAATGCCTGTTGTCGTAGAGAAAACTTCCTTTTCAGTAAGTACACAGCGTTTCGTAAAATGACATATATACATAACACGAAAAAAAGGTTTGGAATGCTAGTGAAATATACGTAACAGGAAGTCCTCCAAACCAAAGCATTTGAAATCAGGCCTTTTCACTAACTACGAAATATTTGGGCATTTAGCCGGAGCACTCCTGAGCTCTTGTGAGTACCAACTCAGAAGTGCCCGCGCTACTACCTTGAGCCACTGGAGTGATAAAGCGCTCTTCTGGGCAAGCTAGAACTGTCGGAATTGCCGTCGTGCTGATAAAGTTGCATTCGAATTTAAGACACAGCTGTCCACTCACTGATTCGCCTCACAGAATTGTGGCTTATTTTGCAGCCGTCGTCTGCTTTTATCAAAGGGAAGAAGAAGAAGAAGACTGCGACGTGCGTCACAAAGCGACCGTCTTCTCTTTCGAACCCAGGAAAGGAATATGCATCAAACGAAGAAGCTGCTCAACAAGGGGAAACAACTTTCCGTCTCTTCGGGAGTGCAAACTCACGTGCGCTACTTGTATGTATACCCATCGCACCAGGGGCGTAGCCAGAAATTTTTTTCGGGGGGGGGGGGTTCAAGCATACTTTGGGTATGTTCGTGCGTGCGTTTGCATGTGTGCGTGTAATATATACGCAAGCAAGACTGAAAAATTTGGGGGGGGGGGGGGGGAGAAGTCCCCGATCCCGCCCTTTGGCTACGCCCCTGCATCGCACTCTAACGTTCTTGTAACATGAATCCTGCAGAGTAGGATGCGCTCGGGGCAATGAAAAGCTTCACAACCTTTTAAGAACATTAATTTGAAAGGTTAGAATAACACATTTATTTATGCTTATTTATTTATTCGTAAAGGAAAGAAGATTGTCTTGGTGCTTGAGGCGACATTTAAAAAAAATACGTCAATTGGCTAGGCCTCTGGCATCATATAGAGATTCACTTGCACAGAATAACCCCATGAGTATGATACATAATATGTGGATGTACAATTAACAAAGAAACTGCTATGCAAACAGTAGTAATGATATATTAACAGCAGTGGAATTACATAACAAATAAAAACACAACAATCTTTAACTGGTATGCAATTAACAGTTCCAATCACAACAATTTACAAGAAGCACAGTAAGAAAATGTTTTTAGATTGCTTTCTGAATGTTGCTAGTTTATGGGAAGTAGTAATGCAGGGTATTAACTGCTGGTGGGTATTTTAAAGATTTAGAATTTGCCAGTTAAACAGCAAGCATATTTTAGATTCAACTGTCATGAAGTACCTTTCGTGCACCACGTCAAGACATTTAAGCGAGAAATTTGAATACGATTACCACTAATCGACTTGAGGTGAGTAAACAGGACGAAGATCAAAATAGGAACATTTGTTTTGCTTGCGCACATGACTAATGAAGCACTAGACAGTCCATGGCAAAGTGACAGCGAAAGGGTGCATGCACTGCAGATCCTGTGTTGTCAAGGTTGCCCTCTCAACATTCTTAATTATGCTTTTTTGGAGGCATTACCTCGTAACACATTAGATGAATATTTATCGAATATTTTGGATGCCTAGAGTACTGTATGCCATTGAATAGTAACGGAGCTTTCCACTAAAGAAATGTTGGCCACGCTCACCATACAAAAATGACTGCAAAGTTTTGCAAATCTTCAGTTAGAGCCTACCGTGATTAACTATCATATGAGCCCTGCAATATACTCTCTTGTACCTGTAAAAACATCAGTAATTAAGCATGGATCATGACACTTTTAATTTTTCTAACAGAAATTTTCTTATTCTTACTCTGTGTCTATATTCTCTAACCATTTCAAAAGACACGGGGTTTCAAGGAACCGCTAAAGTTGATGCTGATAAGCCCAACGTCCCTATAGCCAAGGAACCACCACAGCTACCGCCTCAGCAACATCCCACGGAAAAACCGCCAAATATAGGATTGCTACCGGCAGTCCCCGGGAGCGTCCCACCTCTTCCGTCTGACACCGGAAGAAAGCCAGCACTCCCACAGCAAGGTACACTATTTAAAGAAGCAATTTATTTTCTACTAACAATTAGGTTGTTTCCTATCGTAAAAATAGGCTGGGGAAGCGGTAGGCCAGCAAAGCATGTTACCGCTGCTTTTCGGAAATCCTAACTGTGCGTGGGATTAACGCAAAGCTATCACGAGACAAATGAAATTAGTTGCTAGGGGGGTTATTATTTAACATATACAAGTTTCGTGTTCTCACTTCATGCTTGGCATGCAACAGTTGCCGCGCCACTACCACACGTGCAACCGCAGCCTGCGCTGGGAAACGGATATGTGGCGAACGTTTGCGTGCTCAAAGTTTTTCAAAGGCGATTTATCATGTATCATGCAGCTGTCAACCTGTTCTGTGCTTGTCTTTATTGAAGTAGGTACTAGGGTGGGTCTCCCGTGCGCGGAATTCAAATTCACCATAGTCTAATATAACGCAAGAATTCCGAAGAGGCACCGTCCTGATGACCGAAGTGCGGCAGCCGATCACCTCCACGACTGAAGAAATAGTCCCGCTCATGCGCTTGGCAATGTTCTCCGAAGGCGGGTGACCAGCCGTTCTGCTCATGACGTCAGAGGGGAGTGCTCGCTCATTGGTGCAGGCTTGTGTGCATTGGCCTTTAAAGAGGAAATGCCACCGACTTCTAAAGTTGTATCTGACTATGGTCATTTTTCTTCCTACAATTTAAATAGGTCTTTGCTGTCTATTGTTTCGTTGACGGTGACGACGAAATACCAGTATCTCAGTCATATACATCATTACTGCCATAGTTATGAGCATTTGTCGGAAATAACGTTAAAAGTGTGGTCGATTGTCGTGCGGTGTAGGGGCTTCACAACGACGCGTTGTGAACCAGCTAAGCTACTTCAGAAGGGACACTCGTCCTTTTAGAGTAAAAAAAAATCAACAGGTTAATATTTTATAATTATGATAGTGCTCTATGAAGGAGAAAACACTTATCTGAATAAAAGTGTTTCATTTGGTTTCAATAAACGAAAGATGATATTTAGGTGCCGTGAAATACTAGTGAGCTCTGACGAGATGTATAAATTGGAAGCCTCTGTTTTTGAAGTAGGAATGTAATATTATACTACTCGTCCCGTTCTGGCACGCAGAACATTGAAGCTTCATGCTGACAGGGCTGACTTCTGGCCTTGTTGGCACGAAATATCTGAAGTGTTTAGCGCAGATTTATGAAGACGTGTACGTCATAAGCCTTCTTGCCCCGTCTTAATAAATCTGCGCTAAACACATCAGATATGTTTATGCTGCCACAAGCAAGCAAATACCTCTCAAGCACGCCAATGCTAGCTCCGTTCTCTGCAAGATGACTCGGATGCTAAATCTTCATCGCAACAACACAAGAACGGAATAGCCTCAAACATGTTAAATCTCGGAATAAACTCAGCACTCATTTTCGCGTGGTGAATGAGAAGAATGGTAGGAAATAGTACATCGCTGCATGACCGTATAATATTTCCATCCGCTCGTCGTACAAAGTAATAGCGCGTTCACAAAAAAGGTGGACAATTTTGTTTTTCTGTTTGTAACCGTCGTCACTAACTGGCGTCCACTTTCTCTTGTTACTCCGAATTAAGATCACAGGTGCACCATTACCGTCTTCAATGTAAATGCGAAAGGTTGCGAGACACCGATGTATTATTTCGATTCCCGGACACATCTCTGCGATCCCACATGCTCCAGCGTGGCCCCATTTCAATCAAGAAGTGAATGCGTCGGGATTTGTCGAAGCGGTAAGTTATTGTACGGCTTAAAAGTTTTATTTGTAGACGTCCTTGCTAGCTAATAGCGCTCGTTTGACTCTCGTCCTTGTGTCCCTGTCAACTGTGCGCGCTGCAGATTTCACCACGAATAGGTAAATGCAGTAACTGTTTTGAAAAGATGCATTATATTCAGGAAGAACTATATAGTATCTAATAGCCAATTTATAAGCGTAAGTAAAATGTACTGAACAAACTTTAGGGTTGCAAGTGTCGAAACAACTGTATGAGCCGAAGACACACCGCAACGAAAGAATCCAGATTAATGTGGCTGCCCGTGGTTCATTAAGGGGAATATAATTTAAGCACAACCGCTTCTTGTCTTTAGTATTAATCGACCTAACACCACTGTGCCAGGAAATCGAACGTACTCCTTCAAGCTTATCGGCGCAACGTTATAGCCCATAAACCAGCCCCATGGGTTACATGCAGTATTGTGATCCGTAACACACTTTACAGATGACCTATTAGAGTAGCAATACAGGCACCGATGACTCGGGAACTACCTGGACTAATTAAAAATAATTGCTAACAAGAGATTAGGCTTTTTCGGGCGTAAAATGTAAGTTGCTAATGCGGAAGAAGACAATTTCGGAATACAGCTTTCAAACATGTTCTTTCTGTTGTGACTATATGATCTCTGCTGATGCAGCATACGCCGAAGTAAGCCATATCTGTAACTCTAAGTGATCCCACCCTTTTTTACACACATGCGCACGTTGTTATTCGCCGAGTATTAGCTGTATTATCGCACGCTTACAACAGGAAAACATTTCATGAAACAATATGATCACTTTGTACGCTAGGACCGTGACTAATGCAAGAGCTATCTGATGAACTCTCTTTGGCTGGCATTATGACTCGTGCCTTAAAAAGAAGTTGCGTTTTACCTTGAGGTGGTGGTTAATGTTACTCGTAGAATTTTGACCTTGTCGACATCCTTCAATTGTTCCATAATTTGTCATAACAAGTTTTGTTGCTGGGCTAGTTGGTTTATAATCTTCAATGATTGATAGCACGAAATCGAACAGGACAAAGAAGAAACACAGATGCACAGTACAGGCGCTACTCGCAATGAAGCTTTATTCAGAGAAGCCTCCCTACATATATCTTCAACCGAGTGGCGCGCGCAGGCGCACTGCACGTAACAGGCACACAATCATGATCGAAAGAGCATAACCATGTTTCTAAGAAGAGTTTTGTTTTCTGCGCGGTACAACAGAAGTGTCACTCATACAATCGCTCTCCTTCTTTTAACACGAAAGGGTTTTATGCCGGGGTCCACCACGGCTCCACTGACGGATTTCCGTCATGGTTATGACGTTGTAAAATATACACTAACTGATGGCAAAGGGAAAAAAAAATGACAAGAAAAAGTTCCGCTGCCGGGAGTCGAACCTACGACCCCTCGCTCCGCAGCGCGCGGCGCGAAACCACTCGGCCACAGAGCGTACCTACCTGAAGTTACCGCCCGTTTCGCCGTACCTCCCTCTATCCTCGTTTTTTTTGTGCGATGAAAATGTCAAACAAGTTACTAACGGCGAGCTATTTATATGCACCATTTACCATTGGCGGTCCTCGGAGCTCGGTGGCTTCAGCGTGTTCTTGTTAACACTATAGCGAGATGGCGCGTAGAGCGCGCAGGGCGCGCTTTAAAGGTCGTCGCCCCGCGCGCGGCGATGCAACACGCTGCCTCTACAGGGGGTGTCTCGTGCGCGTGCGCTCATCTCGTGATAGGGGTCTTTTGTACGTCTTATGCTTTCACCGCAAGTTTCCGTTGACGTTACAGAGAGCACGAAGGTCACTTCGTTCGCTACAGCGGCCGCGTTTCCGAAAGGAGCGTGCTGCTCACAAAGAAGTAACGATTGTGACGGTTGTTATAGTTCTCGCTCGTCCAGTGTATGTTCCTTTCGTGCATCCTTTCTACTTTAGAGCTTGCTGCAAGTTTCGAGCTGCTTTCCGTTTTCGTGTGACATTACAATTTCTTGCAATATCATTCATTCCTTCGCCCCTGTGGTGAAACAATCCACAACAAACGTTCAACTACCCCTATGAAGACATGTTTCACTTTCGTGTTATACCGATTCCTATGAAAGGGGGATCAGCTATGTTTTTTTTTTAACATGATAAGCTTCCATGAGATCTCTGGCAAGCGCATTCCCGCTTCTGCCCAGAATTAGAATGCCAGTCAGCGCCGGCTCACAGGCACAGATCCTGCAAAGCATAGGTAAATGAAAAGTCGAATTATTTTCAACAGGTCGCAGTGCGCTTGCGCGCTCCACCCGGCTGTGTATAACGTACGGAGAATTTTTCAGCTTAGTTGCCTGTAGCACCTGTCTGATGCATCTGTGTTCCTTCTTTGTACTATTCGATTGCACGGATTCCAATATTCAAGGCAATTCGTCATATTGCAGTGCTCGTGTGCTTCTTCAGTCGTGCTCAAAATATATGCGGTGGCATTCGCAACGTAACCGTGTACTACTACAACCCACTTAAAGGGAGATGTATGGCAGGCAAAAGCTGCACATACAGAGGGAACAACTTTCCAACATTGGACGAGTGCCGGCGAACGTGTGGTGCATGTAAGTACTTAAAGGACACCTTTGTTTTGCCATATGTACACATCACTGCAAAGAATAGGAAGTTTTGAATAGATACTAGAATACCAAGTGGTAGTGCTTGCGTAGTATACCTACGATAAAAAAAGAAAAACAGAAGTTATTTCGGAAAGTTGTACCCTTTCGGAAAGAACTTGTGGTTTCTTTTTATCTTGAAATGCCCTACAAATTTCAAGAGGAATATCAGTGCAAGAACATATGAATTGACATTTCTGATGCGTGATTTCTCCAACTATTTTATGTTAACTTCGGGCACTCTTCTTTATTCAGCGGCCCCTTACAATGATTGATTTAATGTGAGCACTGTAACTTCAACTTCCTATATATTTCACAACTACCAAAATTTCAATAGACAGTATATGACTAATTCATGCTGCACGCACTTTGCAATGAACAGTGGAGCACCAGTCACTTTAGAAGAGACATGCATCTGGAACAAATTTCAAAAGTAGCACGAGTTTTCATATAGTTAATTTGAAACTGACTACGGTTGAAAGTTTACAATAAAGTACTTAGTCTATACGGCATTTGCCGAGACTTCCTTACATGATTAAAATGCTAATCTTGTTATCTGCCTCTGAGAGTATCCAGGTTAAAGAAATTCTTTTCCGAGACATAGGATGGTCGATTTTCTAAACTTATGTTAACAAAAAAAGCACCCTACAGATCTGTCATAATGATGATTCGTTTTGATAGCCTAATGTAACACCAAATGTGGGTGCTTCACGTCCCAAAGCCGCGATATGATTATGGGAGTGCCTCAGTGGAGCGCTCTGGAAAGTTTGACCACCTGGACATTTTATTGGGCGCCTAAATTTAAGCCCGCGGGTCTCTAGCATTTCGGTTCCATCGAAATGCGGCCGCCATGCCCAGGCTTCGATCCCGTGACCTTCGGGTCAGCAGTCAAGCACTTTTGATAGCTTCCATATCTGATCCGAACTGCGTGTATGGAGTACAATAGATGATCTGTATTTTCAATCGTTAGTATTTAAAATGTCGTCAGTGCCTACGCTCTCGACGTATGGATGAATTCGAACACTGAGAGCTATGCTCTTCCAATTAAAACTCAACATTTTTGACAAGGTTAATAGGTCATCTCTGTTGATTTGTTTCGCATTATGATCTCAACGGTATGAATATAATATTGTGTTGTTTAGTAATGCAATAATTAATTTATTAGGATGTTAATTTACCTCATTTCATATGCCAATGCAATAGTAAGTATGATGCTTTGGTAAATATTTTCTTATTTAACAAGTCTTATAAACAGTTACAGGAATAGAAGAGCCTGGTGAGGAAGATAGCAGCAAGGTCATCCCAGAAATCAGCACTAAGCCAACGAAAGAGCAACCTAAAGGGCCTGAGACGCAGCCGAATCCGATTAGTGCTGCGCCTGCACCAACGAAACCACCTAGTGCTGCACCCCCGACAACTGGGGCTGCTTCGAGGCCAGGACCAAGCGGTGAGATTTCCTAGGAGCTACGAAATGGAAACAGTAATAGTGGTTATATAGTGTAAACAAGTTAAACTTATTGAAAAGCACTGTCAAACTAAGGTACTCACAAAACAGAAAGAAAGAATAGACGTACTGGCAAATACTCATAAAGCGTCATAAGATGCTGGCAGAATTGAAAAGCACTTGAACTGCTATAATCAGTAATACAGTTTGCAATCTGAGCGAAAATTATATTACTCAACTGGCCGTAGAAGGAAGAAAGCAAGGAAGGGAAAGAAACAAACGCCCACCAAAAAACCGAAGGTTAATGAGATAAGTGTCTGGTTGGATGTCTTGCGCAGCCGAATCGGAAAGAGCAATAGAAAGATAAGAAAGAGCGGTGAGAAGTAAAGAAGGAACTGAGCATGTATTCCCCGGCGCGTGCGGGGCTGTATCACTAGTTAAACGCGTTGGCGGAATTTGCCGCAGTAAGGTGCAAAGAAAAAAAGGCAGAGTTTTGCCGCAGAAGCGATGCGAACTTTCCGATGAGGAGACGCATGTTCATAGGTGTGAGCCGTCTGATGATCCCTGTAAAGATACACACGGCACGCGCGAATGTGGGTTACTATGCGAGCCAGTGAAAGTGCGAAGTTCCTGCCAGGGCTACCTGTTATGTCCCCTTCACTGCGGGTATGCCATAGTTATTGATTTTTCATCGTTTTAATTGACAACAATGTGGATTTGAATGCATTTTGTTTAAGATTGTGAAACAATGACATTATTTGGTGCTGTATTCAAACCATGTCATGTTAAGTGTAACTCGTTCCTACGAGGTTGCAGAGCCCGTCAGGGCTCTGCAGCCGAGTACAACGCCTGCAAAAAAACCGTGTTTTGCGACTGGGCCGTCGGAAAGCGATATTGTGCCAAATATTCGCGTCACGCTAAGCCTTTGGATCCACTTAGGGACGTGTATGCACAACACAATACGACATTTTCTTTTTTTTTTTTTGAAGCATTATAAGCGTCCTTCTTAGCAATTCAGGGCTGGTTGCTCGTCCCCGATAGCAGATTCTGAAAGCGTGAACTATGAAAAATAAGAAGTTAATGCAAAAATGAAACTAACAAATTAATTAATGCATAAAATATTGGTTTCTACAGATTTGAGACTTATGAGGGAAATCTATTTGGCCCAATTTGAAGTCCTAATACAGGACCGCTAGCATACAAGCTTAATAATAAATAATTACAGAATGAACAGATGAATTTTTACGTTCATGATAATTCTAAAAGCCCCCTGCCCGCGAGATAGGCCGTTGATATGCTTAACATGTTAAATTCGCCACGAACTCGTTGGCTGAAAGCTCGAAGTCACGTCTGCGTCTAGGGCGACTCGAGTGATGTGATACGCGCACAGCTTCGCCGATACATGGCGTGTTATCACATACCGCATTATGCCTGGACATTCGAAGTTACTTGATCGATAGTCTCAATCCTTTGTTTTCTGGGGTTCCTCGCAGAAAAATCTACTGCTCTTAATGAGCAGAAGCGTAACAACATAAATTGAGAAGGAATATTGGTTGCAATCAAGTAATCAAATGCACAACCTTCACTGAATGCCGTAACGTAAAAGAGCTGCGGAACAAAACGCCTAAACATTCCAAGACTACATAGAACTATGTGAAGATTCAATTTATTCAGCTTACAGGAAAGGTTACAGTAAATGTATCGTTATCATTTATTGTAGAGCTGTCTTTTAAGTGCGGAGCACCTTAGGCGCATGGGCTGCATACTCTGTCGTATGCTGTAATCGTCGTCGCATGTCGCTTGACGTCACGCGTCACAGTATAGCATAGCCATGTATAGCCTGGTCATGTATAGGAAGGGGCGGGAGAGAAAGCGAAGGTGAGGACGAGTGATGTTAGGGTGAGGAGGAGGGAAAGGAGGAAAGCATGGGGAGGAGGAAGGCGGCGTGGTGTCATGGTCTGCTGGTATCTCATGTCGTCGCACGGCGCACGCAGGCAATACCCTTTATAGCATAGCCATATATAGCAAGCGGGCAAGAAATGTGTGCGATTGTGAAGGGGAGTGATGTGAGGGTGAGGAGGAACGAAAGGAGGAGGGAAGAGAGTAAAGCATAGCATAGCCATGTATGCTGTCACGCAGGCTAAATATGTATAGCATAGCCATGTATACAGTCGTATAGTAAGGGCGCGGGAAAGGAAAGTGACGGTGAGTAGCAGTGATGTGAGCGTGAAGAAGAGGGAATGGAGAAAGGGGAGGGCAAGGCATAGCCACGCGTAGTACAGTATAGGAAGGGGGAAATAGAAGTGAGGGTAAGGAGGAGTAAAATGAGCAGGGAAGGGCAAAGCGTAGCGTAGCCGTGTGTAGTACAGTATTGCAAGGTGTGGTAAAGGGAAGTGAAAGTGAGGAGGAGAGATGCGTGGGTGAGGAGGAGGGAAAGGAATAGGGGAGAGGGCGTCACTGCAGCACAAATGAAGGTTTCCTTTCCAGCCATAGACGCTGAGCAGGCTGCGCGTTTGGAACGCCAACGCACGTTTCCCGTGATAGTGAGCGTCGCTGAAGGGAGGCGATTCACTGCTCCTCACTTCCTACTGCTTTGGCTCTGACTGCAACTTCAGAAATTTTTTTTTACGGCGGAACGGTTATGCTTTTCGGTATGCCACTACGCGTTCGCAAAAACTATCCTCATCAAGAACGGCCTGTACCTTTTTATCGCGTGCTCTCTTCCTCCTCCCGTTCATCTTCCAATTCGCTTCCCGAACAGATGCGTCTGGAGCGCGCTCTCCCACTGCGCCGATTTGGATTGCCGAGAGAGCTAGTGCAGAGAGAGAAAAACAGTGAGAGAAACAAAGAGATTGAGATAAAGAACACAAATACAGAGAAAGAAAGGGACGAAAGAGGAAAAAAAAACATAGAAAGACAGAGAAAGAAATACACAGAGAGAGAAAGCGATAGAAAGAAACAGACAAAAAGGAGATAGAAAAAAAAAGGGGAGCACCTCAGAAAGATCAAGAGAGACATAAAAGGAGAGAAACAATGAATGAGAGAGAAAAATTGAGAGAGAGAGAAAGATAATAACAATATCTAGGGTTTATGTCCCAAAACCACTATATGATTATCAGAGACGCCGTAGTGGAGGGCTCCGGAAATTTCGACCACCTGGGGATCTTTAACGTGCACCCAAATCTAAGTATCTAAGTACACGGGCCTCAAGCATTTTCGCCTCCATCGAAAACGCAGCCGCCGCGGCCGGGATTCCATCCCGCGACCTTCGGGTCAGCAGGCGAGCGCCATAACCACTAGACCGCCGTGGCTGGGCGAGAGAGAGAAAGATATAGATATAAAGGAGCAATTCCTTGCCCGACATGACGCCTGTGTAGCCTTTTTGCAATGTAATTTGAAGCCCTGGCGTGGTTCTGTGGTAGAATGATTCACCACAACGCACATAGCCCGGGTTGAAATATCATTCGCTCCTGGATAGTTTTTTTTTTCGCATTCATTGCTTGTTATTTCGCGCGATAGCGGTTAAAGATACAACTAAAGCGCCAACATCACCTGTTGTTTTCTCATAACAGCTTGCGCTGTAATGTGAATTCCTTCCTGTCGACTGCGGAACCGACAACCTTACACGGCGGTCTAGTGGTTAAGCGCCCGACTGCTGACCCGAAGGTGGCGTGACGGAATCCCAGACGCGGCAAACGCACTTTTGATCGATACGGAAATATTGAGGCCCGTGTACTTAGATTTAGGTGAAAATTAAAGAGCCACAGTTGGTCCAAATTTCCGGAGTCCTCCACTACGGCCTCGCTCATAATCCTATCGTGGTTTTGGGACGTTAAACCCACACAAATATTATATTATGGAATCACCCATTTCCCTCAGCCAAGATCCCACTTGTTAGACTAAGGCAACAAACACGCCAATATCTTACCTCGACCGCAATATGGCTGTTTTCATTGCGCAATAATAAATTCGCAGCATGCCTGACCTTTGGCTTGGCGTTGCGCGCCGGCGCAGCGAGAATCACGATGAAAGCGCGAAAGCTTTTGAAGCCAAAGCAATAAAACGCTGACGCGAACAAAAAGGTCAAGTCAGCTTCTCTGTATTGGTGGCAAGCCTAAAGGAAGTGTGTAGCTGGGGGCTCATCTTTATTTTATTCTTTATTTATTTTTTTTCCCTTCTTCATCTCATTCTTTCTTTTTCTCTATCTTCTCATTATATTTTAATATTCCTTCTTTGTCACTGCTTATTCTATTTCTTTCTTTCTTTCTCTACTATATATCTGAGTGATTCCATATCAGGTGTAACAGGTAAAAGGTAAATTTTCGACCATCTCCGATCATGCTGACAAAAAATCGTGCTAGTAAATGTGAATGTCAGAAGTATTTATTGAGGCGTTATAATTTGGGAAAAAAAAGTTTGTGTTGCCCAGAGGGCGCTTCGAACTTTAGGCACGGAAGTGTAAGTGTGTCGCGCTAAATAATTTGTCAAAATACTAGTTTGAGTAATTACTACGAAACATTTTTTTTTTCTTATTCTCAAGGCGCTAGTCTTTCATGACTATGCCAATTTATTCATTTTTGTTCGAACTTTCATTATTTTTGGCGTTTTCTTTTTTCGTATGAAATAAAGTAGTCTGGCAATCCGACGCAGTCGTGTTCATTATGTCTCCGTGTCCTCGTTACTCTGCATTAAAAAGTCGCCCTTCATTGTTTTCCTTTCTTGGAAAGCTATCTTTTTCAAAATACTACTGAAATTTTTCGTAGAAAGAAAATGCATTCAAGTGTGTAGGTCTTATTTCTTCTCTTTGATGATAAGAAGTACAGTTAAATAAAATAAGTAACATTTGCGTTTTCCTATAGAAAATAGCACACAATAATTTTCTTTCGTCTAGCCTTGGACTATCTCTGTTATATGAAGTATTTGTGTTCTAGATCAATGACAAAGCTTTGAACTTTATCAATATCCGACGTACGTTTTAAAGCATGCAAAAGTGGAACTCAATACATTAGTTAGTACGTTCAATTACCTATTTAAGTGAACGTTGACAATGAAACATTAAGGCCGCAAAACAACAAGACACGGGCTCCGTCGTGCTTGCGTCAGTAGTGCTCACTTTGTTTGCGTCACATTCGCAGTAATTATGCTCATAGAAAGCAAATTCTAGAGAAGGAACAAGCACATGTGAAACGCTGGCAAGACGGCTACAGTTACAAGTTGTAAAAGAAATTATCCTTCTTTTTCTCTTTGTTAACAATCGAGATATACTCCTTCAAGTAGAAAGTGACGGGGTGCATGTGCAGTTCATCGCGGCTTAAATGTACCATAGAAAACAAAAAAATGTTTTATAGTGAAGTTCTCATACAGTAATGAATGCATAATTACCTTCACATCAAGAGGTTTATTTTTTTTTGTTAGCACAAACTCGCGGTGTTGTGAATCGTTAGACATCTTGTGTTTCTCGGTGTAATTATTTGTAAACAATTTTCGTTTTAGTCGACCCTTACTGTGATCACATAAACTTGGCTATATCAGCGCATGCTAAAATATAATTTACGAAACAGTCGCAGGTGTACACGAGCCTGCGCAAGTCGACAGCGGCACCGGATTTCCCACAGCATCATCACCGACCCCGAGTCAAGAAGTTCCAACACCGAACCAGACCAACACACCGACGGTGCTACCCTCTCTGCCGCAGACACCAATGCAGCAACCTGTCGTGCAGCAGGAAGTGAACCCGCCGAAGGTATCACCGATGCAACAGTATATCAAGCAGCAGGAGTCGAACATGAAGATCGGTTCGACAGTTACTGAACGACCATCAAAGCAGCAAGTCACTACTGCCGTGCCAGCGCAACTTCCCTCATCTATGCCTCAGAAGCAGACGAGCATTTTACCATCTGCATCACAGGTTCAAAAAGAGACCCTGGCAGGACCAATGGAATCCCAGAAGTATGCGCAAGTTCCGAAGTCATTCACACAGCAGACCTCGTCGGGTGCACCACAAATTAATCAAAATCTCAACGAGATTTCCCAACCGGCACAAGTGGTCTCGCAAATGCACCCACAGGCCACAGAACAGCGACCTATCACCATCATAGCTTCACCTTCAAATCAGCAGCTCCTAACGCAGCAACAACCAGCAATTGCCGTCGTCCCAAATCCATACCCGACGCAAGACGTAAACAATCAGATGTTTTCAATGTATCCCAGGTAACATATTATTATCATTATGGAATATTCTCTGGTTCTGCATGAAACTTTTCATAGACTCATGATTTTTCGAGCGTAGGCACTCTTCAGCATGTAATGATAATTATATCATGGAGAGTACCTACGCATCACTTCTTAATTGGTAATGACAAATTATTAGCCCCTTATGTCAGATTGATATGTTGGTCGTGCGCCCTCTTGTGTACGTGTGCCTTCGTATGTAAAAAAAATCATGCTTCTTAATACTTCCAACAACTCTGAAAGTATAAGTTACACATCTTGCCAGGCGAACAATTGTCAGACATATTAAAACAATAGCGTTTAAGAGCCCATCTCGCTGAAAGTGCGATGTTGATGTCAGCGGCGTTGGTTGTGAGCGAAAGACGTTTTCTGTGACCGAAAATTGATGACGGATACCAAGAATAAAAATTGGTGTTCGAGCCGCCGCTCTTCGAACCGGAGTCGAAGCCAGGTACTTTTGCGTGGCAGTCAACTATTCTACCACAGAGCCACGCCAAGCTTTGAAACTGCTCCGGACAAACAGCCGGACAAAGAGTTAACAAACTGTTCCGGACTTCGGGCAAGGAATCACGTTAACAGATGTGATATGCGTGTCCGAAACGAGCACTCGAACTCACACCATATGAATTGCGTAATGATTGGGTGGTTGAAGGCTGCCTACGAATTGCGAAAAAATGCGTGATAATTCATGGTCATCATCAGATTCATGCGCCACAGCATCACATTCAACAGCCATATAGGTGCGCGTATCGGTTTACAGACGCGTAGTGGGTATTTGGCAGCTGTCATTGCAGTAGGCGCCCTATAAGAGCTTACAAAGGTCGGTGTCGCAGGCACAGACGTTTCTTGCCTCCAAGGACGGTTGAAGTGTCCAACGAGAAGAGAAGCACGCCAACCGAATGAGATGGCGATGCGCACGGGCCTGATAACGCTTATTGCGTGTTGCCCGCATTGCCGACTATAGGACGTGCTTTCTTTTCTGATGCTGCGGTTCTTTTTAACGGAGCTCTAATTTCTCTCAAACCTTTTATTTGAACGAAGACAAAGATTATTTTTTCTTTGTGCGGAATGAAGACTCAACCAGTTTTATATCGCGTATTGCATGTATTTTTGCTAGTCGAACAACCCAGATGCTGACATATTTTTTTTTATATTTGACACAAGCGAATATATACAACGCGAGACTTCTTTGCTGCGGATTGGTTTTCTCATAGAGCTCCAGTTCATAAGAGTATTCAAGTATATCATGGGTCCCGCTGCCACATAATACGGCTCACTGGACTGCTGACGAATCGTCATGTAGATGAATAAAAAAATGCAGGCAAAGATCCTGAAGGTCTGTATGTTGTATGAGAGTTCTTTTGAAGGAATCCATAAATATTTTGTGCTAATTGGTGAGATTTCCAAAACTAGATGAACGTGACAATGTAAATGTATTTATACTTTCATTTGTCGCGAGCGTAGCACAAGTTGATATAACTTTTTCTGGGAGGAAATAATATTTTTAATCTCTTTTGTTTTCGTTTCGGCATATGGCAGCTGCTTTTCAGACTAGAAGTACGCTAACAATAAGCCCAAGACATTCTAAAGCAAAATGAAAGGAGGCTTCACAATAGGCTACAATGTCAACAATGATTTCATTTCGTGATTACCTGCTAGAAGAGTTATAGAACAGGAGACATCCTGAAAACGGGTTTTCTTGAAACCTTCGGACAAATATTTTAATGATAGTGAGGAATTACAAACTGACGCTGCTGTCAGTTCTTGCGATCTTGTCATATTCTACGCTTTAAGGTTAGCACTGCCCTAACTTAAACGTTACGCGAGCTTTACGTCTAAGAAAAATCGGACTGTTGTTCTTTTCTATGTTCCAAAATGGTAAAGATTGCAAAGAGTCAAGAAGTTTTCACAATTGTTTTTTTATTATGGCTTCAAACAATGAGAAGGCAAATAATGAGTGATATTGCTCTGAATCATTTGAGCATTCTTCATGAGGCAGGAGAATCTATCTCATTGCATAAATTTGTGCAGTTAAAGAGAGATCTGAAAGGCCATCGGGAGGCTAGACAGCGCACAAAGACACGGAAATAGAAAATAAATAGTACATGAAACTTCACACAGAAAACATATAAAAAAACCTGTCAACGAATATCCACACGTGGAGCATATGTAGCAATTTCGGCTTCGCATTTGCTTCGGTTTAGTTCGAAGGCAAACCACTGGTGCTCTATGTAGATAATTGTTTTAGCTTGCAGTCGCTCTAATTCCTGCAAAAATAAATTGACTTTTCTACATTTATGGTGAAAGAACTGAGGTTTATCTCGACAACGATCGTTTTTTCATGGCGCTGTCCATTCGCGTTAGCTTTCCTCAGAGAAAGATTGCCTGGAATGAGGCAGGCTATTAATCCGTCGCCGTTTGTGTTTTCATGTCTCTCCGGTCTCGTATGATTTTAGTGCATTTTACGATAGTCTTTGTTCACCAACGTCACTTAATGTAGTAGCTCGCAGGAGGGAAAAACGCTTTCCGCAAGTATTTCATTTTTCACTCAGGAAAAAAATTACGCACGCTCTGGTGGCGTAGCCGCCGATTTGTCGCGCTGCCAAGCAGGAGCGCTGAGGTTCGACTCCCTGGCCCTACAAAAGAACTTAATGAAGACCAAATGAAAAAAAAAAGAACCCGTACTTCCATTTTCAGGAAATCTTAGAGAAAACCAGGTCGTATTTGTGGTTCTCCAGTACGACTCTCTGGTGGTTACGTAGTCTGAAAGCAGGGAAGCCAGGTTTGGGAACTTTGCGCGAATTTGGCTACCTTTAGCCAGTGGCGGAATAAAAAGGAAACGTGTTGGCTACTTGGCTACTTTTTGGCCCCTTGATTTGGGCCAAACTATCAATATCTGGTGACATCGCAACCTCTGGCGTTCGAGTGTGTGGTGCGTGAACATGGCAACCACATCGTGTTTTCAACTCCTCTAATTGAATATGGCACTTCGACTACACAGAAAGGTGACTAATTGTCAAGGATGACTCAGTGGCGTAAGTAAGGGTAAGATCCACTTGGTGGGAATCTCAATTTACATGTTGCAACAACTGCACGTTCTTAATCTGCCAGTTAAGTAAGCTTCACGCACAAGAGCAAAAAGCTTTTGGATACTTAGCTTGTACAAAAGGAAAACTGGTGCTTGGTGCCTCATTTTGCACAATACATATTACACAACGCGACTTTAAACCACAATTAGGTGTCCGTAGGAGTCTAATGGGATCTGCATCCAGGGTTATCAGCATTCATCTACATTAGAAATCCAATATCCGATGAACTGGTTTGTCATTTTTTATGGTTACGTACGATCTTTGACTGTGCAATATTAACTGCTCGGACTTTGTCATTACCCGAGAAATAATTGCTAAGGTGACAAACATTTATGCTCCAACCCCAGCAACTCTAACTTCTAGTCTTTCTAAGAAAATTCATCCAAGACACGCAAAGAGAGTGTAATTTTTGGCAACAGCGCAAAAACTTCGCCATCCTGCACAACCTTATTATTAAGCTTAACAATTTCAACTTGAACCTCAGCTATTGTGATAATAAACTGTTTATGCCGTACGCGTTTAAATTTTCGCCGAAAGGTTCTTGCATTAATCATTTAAATAAAAAGGTCGAAGTTATTTTCACACACGCGTGGCTAGTTTTGGCTAAGGTTGGCTACATCTTGGCCACTTTTCCAATTTTCTGGCTATTTTTTTTTTAATTTCGACCTGGCGACCCCATCTGAAAAAATAAGAGAAGATGAAACGAAGAAGAAGAAAATATGGTTAAGGGAAACGTTCGCATTTACAAAATCTGGCACCTTTTAAACCTGTCAAAGGTAATAAAAGCAACTTGCCCAAGGCAAAACAGCATTGCTCATAAAACCAGAATTGCATTGTTTGTACGTGTTGTCTCTCTTATTTTTATGCGCAGGCCACTACTCTTCGGATACCGCTGACATGCAGCGAATGTATCGCCAAGAACATGTGTGGAAGAATCAAAATGACGACAAACGCGATCCGCGGATAAGAACGGAAATAAAAATTTCCCTTTATGTTGAATACGATTTCAACGGTGCAGCCTGCAAAACGGGATGTAATAAACGTATCTCTTACGCGCTGCTCCATTTTCGTTACCATTTTCTAAAACTTCCTCCCAGTTTATATTCGTAGAATAATATGTTTAAACAACCCAAGCATCCTTTCGATATACTATTTTCCCTGTGAATTCAGCAGGTTAAACTGATTGATATTTATCATTACGCTCGAAAGTTGACTGCAGAGCGTAACAGCGTTTTTCTTTTATAAAATAAATGTACTTTTAGCCTGAGCGTACGAGCACGGCCAACCATTGCTTGAGAAGGGATCGCTGGCTGCGCTCGCACGCTTTCACTCGCACGTAGAGCATACGACTCGTATGGCGATATTTTCAATTTGGAATTTATACGTAACATTACGGTGGCACTGATGGCGACGGCAGATACATGCCATGAGTGCGCATATAACTGTTATTCATTAAAACAGAACGCGAGGTCTTCAATTGAAATCGGGTAAAGCGTGCTGTATGTATTTCGAAGTCATCTCTTACTTTAATTGAAGTCACGTGGTTCGTTTTTTCTGATGCTAAAAGCAAGAAACCGTAAGAAACTTGAGAGGTGCGAAGCGTGAAGGGATTTCATTACCCTTAAATATTATTGAAACAATGACCAATGCCGCAATGCAATACATTCATTAAAAGGGTCTAATATGGTTAAGAGACGAAGGCTACTCACTGAAAACCAGTGCCAGGAAGGGCAAAATAAGCTACAGATATAGCCTATGTGGTCTTGCGTGCGCGTTACGGTCTTTGAAGCACGGAAGTAAAATAAAACATTGTTTTGAATGCCTTGCTTGAAAGTGCATTATACACAGAGAAACCATTGGGCGCAATTCTAGTGAAGGTGCAGGAGCCAAAATATTCCTTTTGGTTTCGAGCGTGCGTCATGTGGTTTCATTACGACCTTAGATTTCTAAGGTCGTAATTGCCCCCGCTTGCCCCCGCTTAAGAACCTGGCGAGCCAGCTCCTAAAAATGTTTTCACCGAATACAATTAATCCGGACTGCGGGATTTCAGTCTATTATAGTAACTGCGGGGGTTTGCTCGATTTAGACCACATGCATTGGCGCTGCTCGGCGTTGGCTGGTGATGGCTCTCAAGGTGAACAGTGGTGGCAGCGAATGCTGCACAGTGTCGCGGCCGATGGGCTTGGCCTCTCTGTCCCGACGTGGGAGCGGCCCGCATCAGTCCCGGACTGAATCCTCAGGAAATCAATAAAGTTATTCATACCATACCATACCACCACCACCATGAGTCGGATAGTGCCTTGCTTAAAGAATTCGTCAGCGGCCGCTGACCGCGAGCTGCGAGCGCGTCATCATTCTCTTCTACAGTCGACGCGCTCGTAGCCTCCGAGCGCTCCCACACGATTTAGATAATATTTAACCACATCCATACAAAGATTTTTGAAGTATGCATGATCTTGAAGTATGCGCAGAAGATCAACACAATTGACTCTAGAAGGCAGAATCATAGAACAAATTGTTGAAATTGAGCCCCATTTTAACACTACTCCGGCCCTTTGAAAGCTTGGTAAAAGAATTTTCCTCGGGATTATGAAGACTTGGGTAAGATATGAGTGACTTAGCGTTGCGCTAATTGCAACGGGTGATGTGGGAGGAAATGTTTTCTGCAGACTGAAAAGTTAGACGTATGTGACCCACTGTCCCACAAAGGGACCACCCATTACAAAGGGACCAACCATTACAAAGGGAATACACATAGTGCGTGCATTCTCTTACACACACGTAGTGGGTACACTGTTGTCATAAAAGTGCTGTTGAAGAGGGCGGAAACCTTTACCTTTACTATATGTATGTCGAGTGTGTGCGCGTGAGACCGGGCAACTGAACATAATGACAATCGGAGCAGAGCACGATGAGGATAGAATTGCTCGAGGCCTCAGAATTTCTACTGAGAAACGCACTTTAGTCCCTTTTACCCGCAAGCCCATGATCTGGTATGCCGTTTCCATCGATAACGTGAGGCTTTCGTGTACGAGACGTCACCGATTCTTGGGCGTCATTATCGACAGAGATCTTTCGTGGAGTGCTCACATCTCGCACTTGAAGAAAAGGCTCACCTCTATCGCACACGTAATGAGATTTCTCGCTGGTAAAACGTGGGGCACATCAGTGTCATCTATGCTTCAGCTGTGCAGAACGCTCTTCCTGGGATATTTGCGGTATAGCACGCCCCTGCTTTCCAACGCCGGAAGAACTAACATCCGGATCCTGCAAAGCATTCAAGACCAACTCATCCGCACATGATTGGGGCGACCTCGGTGTGCTAACACGGTAGCAACGATTGCTATTGCTAAAGATCACCCGATCACGACATATATAACTGTCGACACACTCTGGGCACATATCCGTTAGATATCCAGAGTGCCTGACCACGACCTCGCTAGCTTGCCACTAGAAAAACCAACGGCAGCGTTTTGCAAAGTTGTTGCGGCTAACTAGCACTCCATCTCGTGGAGATCCCCGCCCGCAACCATACCACTATCTCCGGAGTGGTGCATGAAAAGGCCCACTGTGCACCTTGAAGTGCCGGGGATATCTAAAAAGGCAAGCCTGTCATCTGCAGCCCTCAAGCAGATCTCACTGGACCTTTTGTATTTGTCGTATGCTAACCGAATTCATGTTTACACGGACGGTTCGGTCTCGGGAAGTTCGACAGGTGCCTTTGTGATACCATCTGGATCACTCACCGTCAAGTTCAAGACATTACACGTTACAACATCTACGGGCTCCGAGCTCGCCACTCTTCGAGCCGCTATGGAGTTTGTAATGCAAGAATCTCCTAGTAGATGGGCCATATTCTGCGACTCCAAGGCAGCCCTTCAATGCGTACGAAGTCTACGACGTGGAAAGTACCACAGGTTGGTGTCTGATATCAATGCAATTTGTCATCGCGCCGCTAATCAAGGACACGACATTGTTTTACAATGGCTGCCGGTTCACTGTGGCATCAGTGGTAACCACCTCGCCGACGACGCTGCCCGATGTGCCCACGACGGAGCGCCCGCACTGTACATACCCTTGTCAAGAGTAGACGCAGCTAGAGAACTCCGTCACATCGCGCATATTCTCCGCTTAACTCCAATCATTGCCCTAAGAACCTTGAATCATTACTCCAGCTACAACTGCCATCTAAGATTACTCGAAGTGACACTACAATGCTGTGCCGGTTGTGGATCGGTGTAGCGTTTGCTAACTCATTCAGCCATCGCATTGGCATGGCAGATTCATCCATGTGCGAAAGCTACAATTGTATAGAGACTATTGAACATCTCTTGTGCCCCTGTGCCGAATTTGATGAAGATCGCCGGACTCTCCAGTTTGCCTTGAATAGACTGGATAACTGGTCCTTTAATGAAGCAAAAGATCTTAGGAGCCTGGTCGCGCAGCACATCAGCCCAGGAAGCCACACGAGCCCTGCTGCGATACTTGAAAACAACTTCATTGAGCGACCGCCTGTGAAACTCAGCACTGTGTGTGCGATGTGACATGTGTCTATCCTTCTCTCTCTCTCTTTTAATCCCTTTTTCTCCTTCCCCATGTGTAGGGTAGCAAACTGGACGCATAGTCTAGTTAACCTCCCTGCCTTTCCTACATTCCTTCTCTCTCTCTTTGCTTTCGTTCTTTCCTAGTGCGTGTCCATTTTGCGCGCTTTTACGCACGCGCCACAGTTACATTACCATTCCAGAATTCTATCACCGGAACTGATACCGCTTGACACATGAGTTTTTGCATTCTCTTGCTGCCCCAACACTAAGACAAGGCTTAAATATGGGTAAGTTCTATGCCGCACCACATTATTCAAGTTAAATAGAGTTGAATTTCCCTGTGTCGAAACTCAACGGGAAAAACTCAACGTGAAAAACTCCCCAGCCCAGAAAGCCCACGGGTCTGGCGCAGCAGCGGTGCGGCTGTTCACCGCAAAATGCCCACGCCGGAGCCTGTGCTTTGGACACTGCCAGTATTCTATAGGCCACTCTACTCGGGGTAGTCACTGCGGCGCTTCTTCTTGCAGGAATGCGAAATAGTTTTTCGCGCCTGTTAATGGTTTTAAGAAAGAAACTAATAAGCTCCACATATCGCGAGTAAACAATAAGCTGTCTTCTTGGGTATTTCATAATACTTGCTTATTTTCCTCACCCGATGCTGCTTCTACGCGCCTTGATTCAATTTTTGTCACTTCCTTGGTACGTGTAGTTCCGGCCTGATGTATCAGACAGGCCACGTTTCTTGCGCGGTGGGCGCCGTCAGTTTCGATATCGCTTTTGAAATTCCATGGTGAGTGTCTAAAATTACGTGCTATTTTCAGGATTTCTTTTAACTGGGTATATCAAAAATTGGCCCGCACTATGACTTTAATATAAATGACTGCCCTCAAGCCAATCATTAAAAAATAATTAACCAGTTTTTCTTAATTATTCGCCTAAATATCATTTTACCTGCAGAAAATGTTTCCGCCTCGACGCAGATTGCATGCTTGAAAACAACAGGAGCCTGGTTGTCACAGAATATTTATAAAGATCGGTAGTCACTAAAAAAACACGCTGTATATTTTTCGGGGCTTTGTATCCAGAAAAAGCTAAACGAAATACAGTTTATTTATTATCCTAAGCAGAAATTGCTGTTCTATTTAAACTTCACTGGTAGAGTGGTATACGGATTAATCAAACACAGCACAGGTCATCCTAAAGTGACGAGAACATTAGGTGAGCACGTGCTAATTCATAACCGAAATAGGGGCGAGATTGAATATATCCAATTTTGGGCACCGGACAACAAGTCAACAAGCGTGTGTTCTCTCTCGGGCGTCGTCCTGCTGTGAGCTGCCCAAGAATGGAAATGCTTGTCCATGTCTAGGAGAAACGCGTACTGCAGTGACAACAAAATCACAGCACAAAGCGGCCACAATTATATATATTGGCTTTCTTTGTCTTTGTCATTCGCGCTTACTTCGTCATCGGAAAATTAGAGGTAATATCATCTCCATCTCTTTTCCTTGTATTCTCAGTGGCTGAAACATCGATCAACAGTAGCTAGGGTTTTGTAGGCGATATATGAGGGCTGAGGGCGGATATTCATCGCTTTCTTCTGCTTCAATCTTGTTTTGCTATTGGCTGTGCATTCTTGGGGCTGTATTCTCAAACGATCGCAAAAAGGCGACAATCGCAAAAGTACCGCCTTTGGTGCGCGCTGATTGGCTTTTGAGCAAAACCGGAAAAGTGGGGGCGCCACCTAGTATTTCCGTTGACGTGACGTTGCTCTACGGCGCTCCTGACATGCCTGGAATAAACGAACGCACCTTATCACCGTCGGTTAGTGGTGAAGTCTAGCATTTCATAGACATAGACGGTAGCTTCTAGTGCTCAATCCTCGGTGGATGTGCGCAGCATTTTTAGGCTGAAGCTTTCAGCGAACATTACCTTGGGGTGTTTTCAGTACTCGTTCTTTGCCAGCACGTGTTTTTTCGTGGTTTGAACATTGAATGTTCATGTTCCAGGAACATGAACCGTGCGTTGCTCGCGTGGTCTATCGCGCGCCGGCAACATGTTGAAATGCTGAGACGATGTCGCTGCGGCGGCACACTGCAGCTGAACTGTCAGAGTACATCATGTTAAACTCTCAACGAAAATACATTTCGAACAAAGTTTCATTCTTTAAATATTATAGTGTGCGTTAAACAATTGCACGAAAAATGCCAGGCCTGAGCGGAAAGCGCAGCACAGTCACAGCGAAAGCTGGAAGAGCAGCATTTCTAGAGCCCGTTGTAAACTCTCTTGGGGCTACTAATACAAGTACACTAGCAAGGTACCCACTACGCCATAAATCACAATATTTGTGAAATTGGGAAGCACCTACAACGCCATTATTCGTCATTGTGCGCAGAAGCGAGGTTCGAGCTACACATATGCAAGGCATTATGTGCACTTTGTTTACGTGACGACTGATGACGATGAAGAATTGTGGCTCAGCCCTTTGTAATGGGTTGGAAGCTTTAAACGGCTCACCAGTTACGTAATTCGCATTGTGTAACGCCCGGTCGCTATTTAACTCTCCCACCATGCAATATGACATATATTGACGTGAGAAAGAGAGACGGATAGAAGAGGGAAGAACTTTATTGAGACCCTGAGGAAATGGATGATCGGCTTATGGGCGTCTTTGGCAACCAATGCAAGTGCATTTGCGAGGAACCCACTACGCTATAAATCATAATTTCTTTGAAGTAGAGAAGCAGCCACTAAGCAATTTTTCGTCATTCTGCGGAGAACCGTGGTACCTGCTCAACACCCGTAAGGCATTATGTGCACTATGTTGATGTTGTGGCTGATGAGGATGAAGAATTATGGCAGAGCCCTTTGTAATGGGTTGGAAGCATCCAACAGCCCACTCGTTGCGCAATTCGCATTGTGTGACGCCTGGTTACAGAATTCGCGTTGTGTGGTGCGTGGTTGTTATTTCACTATTCTACCACACTGAATTACATATGTTAATGTGGTTCCTTCTGGATATGAAGCCTGTATAGCGTCGTTTTGCAAGGCAGTTCCAAGCACCGGCATGGCTCTGAGGTACAACACTGGGCTCCCACGTAGAGGGCCCATGTTCGAACCCCGTTCCATCCTGGAAATTGTTTCTTATATCGTTTTTTTCTTATTTCGAGCGATAGTGGTTACGGACACCGGCGGCGGCGGCGGCGGCGGACAACTACGCCACCAAAAACGGCCGTCGAAATGATCTCATAACAGCTTTCGCTGTAAAAACCTTTGAAAAAACTTCGAAACACGTCCTCTATTTCAAGTACAAGCCTGGCCACTGCGTAGAAGCAGCATACGCTCGAAAACTCCGCCCTCGGGTCGCTCTGCGATCATACGGTACGTTCTCTCCTGTGTTGTGAGACATTCGTAACAACGGCCAGTGCAACGATGACGTCACAGGCACGTGTTTCTTCAGTTATTGAACGCATCAGATTCTACGTCACCAAACGCGATACTATCGCCTTTCGCGATCGTTTGAGAATACGGGCCCTGTACAATTTGCTCAAATTCATCTTACCTTAAAGTAAACAATACAGTTACAAAGAGGTGGCAGACAAAATTTAATAATTGTGATATGTAGCAAAACATGACATTCAATTTCGCAAAATATAATGAGTGTTTTTATTTAAGCTCTGACACATTCCTGAACCACCTCAGTGCGTAATCATGCCAGGATCACCACGCCCTGCCATAACCGCTTTTATGTTCAAGAGTATCCACTGGCTCGCAATTAAACTCCTGCGTAATTAAGGCACTTCTTGCTCCGATCTGGGCGGGACCGTGCCACTCAGTGATAGCTATAATTTTTAAGTTGAGACGTTTAAATTGTCTCAAAACAAATAACGCAGAATAGTACAAATTTTTTAGAATACCTTTGCACCGTTCCTCACGATTTTAACCTACATGCTTGAAGGAATGATTTACATGTAGCACATTTACCGTAGTCGCCTTGATGTAAGGTAACTTGCATTTCTTGTGTCATTCCGTAGCTGTAAGTTTCGTCTGACACCTAAGTAGTTTGAGGTATTTGTCCCACGCCAACAGTACATACTACATACAAAAACACGCAATATCAAACAGTGTAGTGTGTGGCATTTTTTCTTACTAATACAACTGGAACTCTTTCAATAGACTGCAGCGTCCATCTTTGGTGTATCTTGAGATTGATGGTCCATCTGTCGATAGCTTTACATAGTCTTGAGAACGAGAGGTAAACCGTGGCCATATTTTTCCTCCTGGTCCGGTAGATATTCTGCAAAATACAAATATTTTGTAATCACGAATGGAAACTAGACATATTTTATCATGAGCAAACGCTCACAAACAGAAGTGGTTGCTGTTCCCTATGAATATTCAAAAGGTTCCAGTCGTAGGTGACTAAATTAAATGTACTTAGATTTATTTGCTTCTAAACCATTACTGCATAACATTTATGGGATTATGAAATTATTATTCCTCTCTGGATACCTCAGGCATATCTTGAATGTGGGATATATGAACTTTTGCTAGTGATTTTTACTGTGGGATCAATGCACTCGAGGCATGCCAAGATACATTCGAACGGGTTATGACATTGTAATACACAGAGTGAATGTCTGGTTGAAATAATTCAGGAATTCAATACTACAAGAGCAGTTACCCTAAAGTCCACGTTTTTTGGCCAGAGAGCGCTCCATTTTTCCGCGAGTGCTGCCAGAAATCTGATTATCTATAAAATTTGTTAGCATATGTTGAGAGTACGGCATTTTCTGCGTTCAACCATGCTGATTGATGAAACAAAAAAAGATAGCTTGAGGCCATCTTTAGGCCTACAGTTCGGGAGTTGTAGTGCGTGAGGTTTTTACGCCGGCAACCGGCTGCATGCCAGTGTGATTATTTAACTATATATCTATAGCAGCGTTAAAATTCTGCCCAAACGAGGCCATCAGAAAATGAGTTTTGATTCTTTTGATTAAGTTACATCTTGATATAAGTGACCTGTTCATTAACGACTATGGCGTTTCGCTGCAGGTGCAAGCTGTCGAGTTATAATTTTTCATACAATAGGAAATTATAAATTTCATACAATAGGCACAATAGGAAACTGCAGGTGGTTTCGGCGTATCCGGCCGTCGACACAACTGTGTTTCCCATAGTTAGCACGTGCTTCAGTTTCCTGAGCATTGATGATTTTGAGGGTCTCTATTTTTCTGAACTAGCAGCACCAGCCAAACCTATAAGAGTGCTAGGCTGTGAGCAATATGGGTCAATTAAATGCAATACATATTAAAGAAAAAGATTAATTAAAAAGTGTTAGACAGGTTTAATGCTGCATTTTGGCTTGGGATTATTGTATAATGTTTCGCACCTCATGAGCCATATCAATTGCTCACCACATTATCTTGTCATACATTTCATGAATTTAGTATTATATCATTATCACGTTAAGAAAGAAACATTTCAATAGGAGGGCTGGCAGAAGTTGAGATTGCGGTACTCTTCTAAGCCCGACTGGTACATTTGCTGACATCAACTTGCTGGTACTTTTTATGAAATCACACTAGGTATTCCAAAGTTCACGCGCGTGAACATACTCACGGTGTCAGATGGGCATTAGGCGCTGCTGCAGTGTTACTATGACGGGTAAAAGAACAATTGTTTTTTGCTTAACTTCATGTTGCTACACCTGGCAGAGCAAAGGTACCTTATTTACTCGACTGCAACGCGACCATGATTGTAACGCGGGAAAGAGGTTAGTTTTTATTGCGTCCAGGAAGAAAAAATAGCTATTCCGGTATGAGATTGTCATGCGAGGAAAAAAATCCGGAAAAAGAACTCACATTACATTCGAGTAAACACGGCATATACATATAGGAAAAAAAAATAAACGACTAAGAATAAAACGTCTTGCATTCTTTCTATAGTTACAGCAGCTAGCACAGATACAATACTGATGGAACGCAACATGTATTAAAGGTCAACCACATATTGTAACAGCTTTATCGACACTAGAAATTATTTTTGACATATACAACTATGAGCACTCACTGTGCTGAGCCTGAGAATTACGGCCTGCAATTTCATATAATGCACTACACTGTTTAATGTGATATTATTTTGAACATTCACATGAACTGCATCTTTCAGACGCCCTTATTCAACAAAATTATTTCCAAATAGGCCGCGACATTGAGCCATCCCGTGCAGTAAAGCTTGTGTGCATACTATACAACTTTGGAAAGCATGGCCTTTTACCTATGTCATAACCATATCGAGCAGGGGACACCTGATGACTTCTGAGCTTGCTGTAATCAATATTTTTGTTTATTCACACAGCAGCTGTCATCACTACGCTTGAAAGCTCCGCCGATTATGTTTGTCTTTAGAAATGAGTACTTCATCGGGTATGTTCATGTGAATCACTTTTTTTATTGTTTTACTGTTCAATATAATCACAATGATCAATTGTTAATATTTTCACATCTGCATTTCGATAGCCATACTGCGGTGAAAGTCATGCGAATTTATCGTATGATATCCACGACGGTGTCTGTATTCGGCGTCTACCACATGCCCGGCTTCAACATACATGAAAATTATGGTGCAAAAGACTGAAATAATAGGAATGGATTAAAAGTTGACTTGACAGCTCTTTTTGTGCTCCTTACCTTCCTTTTGCAAAGTCGGTCCATATTTTGATCAGGCTCTTGCTGAAGGAGATATCGCCAGTGCAACCATTAGCATCCAGCGGCCTGCCAAAAACGAGGGCTATGTCATCACCGTGCGTCGTTCCAAACCACGGCTGGATTTTGCTACACCTAGAAGGGTGATCTATCACGTAGAAATAGACGCCCTTGTCGGCGTTACCCGCAGCTGCGCTGTCGGCCAGCTTCAACGCAGTGTCCAAGGAAGGGCAGTCGATATTCGAGTCACCCACTGCGTCGGTCAGTGCGTGGCGCAACTTTGCGTAATCAAATGGCATAATGTTTTTCATATATGTTTCAATCAGGGTAAAAATCTGTGGAAGTTTCAGGGTACTGTACAGGACACCCAGGTAGTGAATCATTTCGGGCTTTGTTATGGGCCTCGGCGGTAGAAACTGGGAGAATGTATCTCTGAAACTGATGTAAGTAATTCGTGTTCCTTCGTTAGCAACGTGTCCGATGATAACGTCCTTGTCACCAGAATACCTCGCTTCAAGTGGATTGACGGGCAAGAGAGTGTCACCGTAAATTGGTTTGAATGTGCCTTTTCCAGCGTTGACGAATGTTGCTTCAGTGACTGAAATAAGAGTTGCGTTCAGCTGTCGCATACAGGACACGAAACTGTCGTTGTTACATCCAAACGTTCCAGCGAAATCCCGAGAAGAATTGAATACAACGGACTGGCTCTTGACTTCGCTGTCGTTGATGTCCCCACTTTGAATGATGGCCCTCCTAAAGAGATCTTTGCTATCTGGCGAAGTCATGTGAAACGCAATGGATGTACCGCCCGCACTCCAGCCGAACAACGTGACCTCATGCGGGTCCCCACCGAAATACTGGATGTTTTTCTGTATCCATTTGAGTGCGAGCACTTGGTCGTGAAGGCCCTGGTTTCCGGGAGCGTCATCGGTGCCGTCGTAGAGAAATCCGAAAGACTGCAACCTGGAAAATAAAGTTGCGCTTATAAAGGAACGAAATCACTTTCCATTCAGTCATGGAGCATATCCGTGAAATGTTTGCTCAATAGGTCTAGTGGGTAAATAAATAGAAATATTGTGCAGTAAAGTATTAGTTTGCACGAATCACTGATGTTGAAGTTCGTTAATAATATTTTAACTAGACTGCCTAATTCGAAAAAGTGTACTTACACAGACCTGATATGTAACATGGGAAGTTCTCGATCTATAGAAGATATACAGGCTGCCGCTTAATAATATTATTTTTATTTCTTTATTTATTTATTTATTTGGATACACATAAATCCCAAAGACACCGAGAAAATAAGGAGTGAACAGGCTCA
The DNA here is from genome assembly GCF_013339695.2 of Rhipicephalus sanguineus. Lineage (NCBI taxonomy): Eukaryota > Metazoa > Arthropoda > Arachnida > Ixodida > Ixodidae > Rhipicephalus > Rhipicephalus sanguineus. The sequence continues at coordinate 70,271,240 of NC_051183.1, read as the reverse complement.
CAGCTACCACCTACAGGGGCATAACGCCTGCTCCTTCAGGAAGAGGGTAACGTAGAGGAAAGGAAGATGGAGCAACGAAAGAGGAAATAAAGGAAGAAAGAACCACTTAGTGGCGTAAGCGGCAAGAAATCATCGCATATGCCTTGCGACTGAGACAATCGGAAAGAGGGTTGGCTGGTTTATAAGATTTAACGTCGCGAAGCGACTAGTCATTCAGGAGGAAGTGTAATTTAAAAGTAAAAAAGAAAGTTGGTATACAAGAGTAGTTTATTATTACCGACGGAAGGTTAGTCGCGTCCAGAACACTTCAGCATTAGCTATGTATACTTGGCGCGTCTATTCCCACATGTTTTGTGCGGTACCCGAATAATCGCCCGACTTTTTTAAAAGTAATGGAACATGACAGCTGAGAGCTCGGGAACGTATCTATCTATCTATCTATCTATCTATCTATCTATCTATCTATCTATCTATCTATCTATCTATCTATCTATCTATCTATCTATCTATCTATCTATCTATCTATCTATCTATCTATCTATCTATCTATCTATCTATCTATCTATTTAATGTTCGTCTGTGGTATTAACAAAGGAAAATGAGGGCAGATGTTTAATTGCTGTGTGGAATACTGGTGCGGGATCTATTTCGTTCCTCGCTTGCAATTTGCATGGATGTGTGGTTTCACTGAATTGTGAAGAGCTAGGAGTACAATGAACTGGGCCGGTTTCTACTGGTTCATTATGTTACAGAGCGACAAGAACGGGGAAAAAGCTAACGCACACACACGACGAGACACAACGCTGTACCGCTAGTGATGTATGTTACCTGTACGCAATAGTGACGACCACGACGTTACCACGACTCGCCAGGTGGCTGCCATCATCAACATGCATTGCAGCCGAGCCGTACTGAAGCACTCCTCCGTGAAGCCAGGCCATTACAGGGAGCCGAGCAGACTTTTCCAATGCAGGCGTCCAAATATTGAGATACAAACAGTCCTCACTTTTTGGGCGATCTGAAAATTTCGGGAAGAAGGGACGCAGCATCAGGGTCTCCAGCATGGAATGTTTGTAACGCGTTGCTACATTTAAGATGATGTATTTTTTTAGAGTGTGTTTAAGGAGAGGTTAGTGCCTATACATGGCTCCGGCTACTACTCTTCCATTACTTATTAATTGTCGTCACGAACTTATAAATAAAAGTAGACTCACTCACGGCAATGTCCTTTTAAAAGGAATGTTCACACGTCATGCATATTGTCCACGTGATGACAACAATGTTCACACGCAGAACACACAAGAAACGTTCGCACATTGCCATGTTTACATTCACAGCACACAAACTCTATCGAGAAAGTAATATCTGAGCCGTAATGTAAGACGCCAATAATCTGGATAACGAGGAAAATAGGTGAGCTAATTAAAATAACGGAGCTAACTGTATTTTTCAATGACGAGCGCGTTAAAGAATGACTGCTGATGAAACGGTATAGGCTTGAGACTAATAATATAAAAATTGTTGGGGTTTTACGTCCGAAATACACGATATCATTATGAAGGAGGCCGTAGTGGAGGGCTGCGGAAATTTCGACCATCTGGTGTTCTTCGACGTGCACCTAAATCTAAGCACATGGGCTTCTAGCATTTCGCCTACATAAAAATGCGGTCAGCAGCTTCCGGTCACCAGTCGAACGCCATAACGACTAGACCACCGTGGCGAATAGATATGAGACTCTATGTCCCTTGGACATACCGTACGGTTGTGTTTTGGGCAAGCAGTAAATATTCTTTTATATTCGGAAGTTTCACCAATATCCGTAGGATAATGATGAAGCATTTTGCTAATGATTTCACTTCCTACAGCAGTCACACCTAACAGTAGGCTGATCACTAAATTTTGCCATGATTTGCATGCTCGAATACGTAGGCACTCATTTGCCCTGGTAACACTGAGTAGCTGTAAGTTCATATATAAAAGAAATTTTCACGGTCCGTAAAAGATGAAAAGCAGCCAGTTGCCATTTCTTACCCCTTAGACAAAACATCTATCTATAGGCATAATATAACTTGTGGTTTTAATTGTGTCGTGCTACTATCACAGCAGGAGTTGAAGTTCTAGCAAAATGTGTCTTCCCTTCCTAATTCGTGAAGTCAAAAAATAGCAATGTTTACTTTCGAACGTCTTGTCTATAGACCAATGAAATGTACTGTAAAAGCGTTTATTTGACTCGGCGATCGGCACTAGGCGACAATAGGTAATGGTGACAGTCAGGGCTACAGCACGGACTCCCAGCTCGAGCGGCGTTCTCTCAGAAAGGAGCCGAAGAGGAGGACCCACTAGACGGCGCTGGAGAGGGCTACTCATTACACAGCTCCAACGCTTCACTACACTACAAATATGCTACATGGTAATGTGGTATATTAACAAGAATAAATTATGACACTAAAGCTTCTCACCGTTGAAACGAAAACGACTCTCTATTGGCTCAAACTAAGTACTCATACGTAATCGCCTAGGCCACCAGTAAAACGTAAACCGAATAGAATAAGATCATTCAGAAATGCTGAGATTATTGCTTTAACGTATCATTGACGATATACCACAAACGATCCTACTGAACATATTATTTGTCACATATCGCGGCCTGTCATTTCGCCGTTGTCGTCATGTGCAAAATTGATGTAATTGATAATATGCTTCAATTGGTCATAGCACACTCTGATAGCGACGTTTCTGTCGCTCACGCGAGCACAATTCCCTTTTCAGAATGACAAATAAATAAACGGGGCCAATAGAGGACTACCGCACGCATATATGTTTGCAGGCGAATAGAAACTATAAAGAACAGCCCCATAAGGCCGTCACCGTGCTGTTCCCGTGCTGTCATTTTCATGCGAACTACTTTTTTGTAGCCAAGGAATTATGTAGGTGTGTGGTCCTTGTAGCCAAGGGCCACACACCTACATGTGCTGATTTTTCCCTCTGACCGGGTTTTGACACGTAACAAAGAAAAAAGAACTAAACCGCACAGAATAACAAAAATGTAAACCAAGCCACAGCAGTCTTCAAAATGTCCTTCGCATAATATATATATATATATATATATATATATATATATATAGATATATATATATATATATATATATATATATATATATATATATATGTATATATATATATATATATATATATATATATATATATATATATATATATATATATATACATATATATATATATATATATATATATATATTATATATATATATATATATATATATATATATATATATATATATATATATATATATATATATATATATATATGCACAAAGTAACGTTCCTCTGATTCGGCGAATAGTAAGTAATATGAAGTTCAGGCGCACGTATAAAAACTACAAAATTAGATTTATTCTCGAACTTTCGACCGGGGACCGGGGGGGGGGGGGGCACTGTTGCAAAAAAACCCGTTCCCCAGTCCAAACGCCGTGAAGAAATTATTTTTGTTTGTTTTTGAACACGCGCCTGCACTTCATATTACTTATTTATACATATATATACATATAAATATCTGTGCGTGTGCGTGCGCGCGTGCGTTCGTGTGTGTGTTACTGAAGAGAAAAAAAATTCGCGGGGGGCGCTTCTCCATAGCAAGTATAACGAAAAATTGCGCGCTGTAAATATTTCACTTACACGTAGAATACACAACACCTTCGGCAAAAAGCACTACGCGTACGCAAAAACATTCACCGTTTCGTAAAAAAAAAAAGCTTCGGTAAGGTTGATTAGCAGTGCAGATATCTCAATGTTGTCACACTCACCGTAGGGAACCCAGGGTAACCCCCTTGCTTCGAACACGTTAACTTGCGTGCATGATGGTGGCAGTGCTGTGGCGTCGAGAGTATTTCCTTGCCACGAGCGAGCTGGTTGAGGCTTCCGATATCTCAGGTTACCAATCGGCGCTTCAGCGAAAGGTATTCCAGTGAACACGTAGAGCTCTCCTTCGTCAACGCTTTTTCTGAGACCGCGTATATTTCCGAGCGAAGTGTTAACAACCACCGTAGCTCTCGGCGGGCACTCCGCCAGCACATGCTGGTGCACGCCTGACCACAACACGACGAAGATAACCGAAAGCGCGGGTATGCTCCCTCGGATTGGTGACATCATATCCTTCAGTAGAACGATCCAACTGTTCTGTTGAGGTGAGGCGAAGTGCCCGAGTGACGTCGCAACAGATGCGGGAAGCGCACTAGCGCTCCACTTGTAAAAATGTGCAGGCTGTGTGATGAACGCGTATTTTTATTTTATTCAGTCGCGTGTGTTCGTAACGTCCTTAGCATACCTCCACGAGAGCCCTTCATCGTTATTTCTGATCTTTATCATATATGTTTACCGTAGTTCGTGCTCAGAATTCCCGTCTTATCGGTTCTTTTAATGAACTGCGTAAAATGTCAGACTGATCTTTTCGGGATCTACACAGTATATTTCTTTGTTTCTGTAAGTTGTGACTGCTTCTCCTATCAGAGAATTTGATGTCTGCTCGGTGCTGTTGTATTACTTCCGCTTCTGCATTCGTGACCGACAATATTAGGTTAAACAATTCTACGCTCATTTTATTCTTGTTATGGCAAATGTATAATTTTACATTAGGTCATGTTTTTAGGCAGTTCGCTACCAAAAGAAAGCTCGTAACTACAAGGACAGGTATCTTGTTATCATTGTTGTATAGAATATAACCTAGATGGTGTTTCGTGACAATGAGGACTCCTATGTTCCATGTGGACTCTAGAGTGCCAATGAACGACGCACAGCTGCCTAGTCCAAATATTAGAAATATTTTGTGAAAGCTAAATATGAAGCAAACAGTATCGCTCTTTCAGTTGTAAATTCAGGTCAGAGCAGTGCGGTGCGCACACCTACAACATTCCGCCGCAACTCGTTGAAAGAAAAGCGCTTTGCGCAGCTGCTGTCCCGGAATGCACTAATCGCGGACTGGAACGCATATACGTCACTCGTATCCTGTGTGAGAGTTCAACGTAATGCGTACGAGTACGAGAGGTTTTTGACAGCCTGATTTTTTACGTAGGGTTCGAGGAAACATAATCTTTATTGTATCGTGGAGAGGATGGAAACAAACCACAGTCCATTTAGATAACGCTAACCTCTCATGAGACACTCAATAAATTATTCTGACTGTCTGATTTGATTCTACTAGCTGTCACTTGCTATTAGTTGATATTCATCACGGCTAGTTTTGCATGCTAGCATTTGGTCTTTGAGGTGTTATCTCATGATTGATTTTTTTTTATTTCATAATAAATTATTTTAATGTACATTAGCATTTCATTCACTGTTATTTCACATTTATTTCAATTGCATGTCTTACTACTTTAAATAACTAAGTTTAACTAGTTATTGCTGCTTTAAATATCAACACACGGCGCTACAAGGTAGTGGTAACTGTCTATTTTTGCACCTTAGGTTCGTTTTATGATTTACTGATGATCACCGACATTCTACGTGACCGTACTGGCCCGAATTTCTGTCTTGTGGATGCGTATACCGTCACGTGTAGTTTTCTTAAGACGCGGTTGGACAGGAACGCTTAATTTGGAGATTCGCCTATGTTTTCAGGGGCAACACGAGAAAAAATAACAGTATCACCGCAAGGGCGATGCAATGAATGGGACAGCAACAAATTGAAACGTCACGCAGAGAACGGCAAGTAACTCGAAATTTGCAGTGCACCGGTCAAGCACGAAGGTCACGTAAACAACAGACACAGGACGAATGCGAACTAACAATTGTCACAGCTCGACACTAGCAGCGCGCTGCTGAGGCCAAGGAAGGACGCACGAAACGATCACACAGGTATGCACAGGACTAGGGTGAACAAAAAAACCACAGCATATCGACGGAGTGAATGATGATGAGTGGGTGAAGCTGCGGAGGTTCATCGGTAAACCGTGAATCTTCCGTGAATTCTGCCCAGTACATCATCACCGACGTGAGATCGGGCGCTTTTATACTAAAGGTTCGATGAGAGTTATGACGATTTGCAGCTCACTTTAATTTTACATGTACGCTGTGAATTTTCATTGTTTAATCACGCACAGGAGAAATCGCACACACGCACTACCTTGGAGGTCAAAATCCAGTGCCTATATATACGGGGTGGTCAGTTGTGCAGCGCGAGCGGTCGGTTTTTTCAATCAAGACGCTGCCGCGACGTTGCCTCGCGACGCTGCCTGCGTCGGCGCCGCTGCGCCGCGAGGCAAGATAGGGGGGGGGGGGGGGCGTAAGAGAGGAGAAAGAGGGGGAGGGTAGGACAGGAGAGGGCGATACATATCACGTACTGTACGGGAGATCCGTTTACGCCGGACAACGGAGACGTGACAAGGTTAGACTAAGAGGAGCTACGCCTCTAAAAAGGGTCACAGTTGTTTCTTGTTTGCGTTTGAGCAGCACGCTGCATACGTCAACTATGCACAAAGAACTACCCCTACTTTGGTTCCTCTAGCTTGGGTTCTTGACTGCTTTCGCAAACGCGGCCGCTGCTGCGAGCGAAGTGAACGCCCTGTAACTTCAACGCAAATATTTTGGGGAAAGAACAAGATTATACGTAAAAGCCACCCCCTCACGAGATAAGCGCATACGCACGGGCGACCATGCCCTGTAGGGCAAAGTACCGGTGGTACAGGTAGGAGGCGCGCGCCCATCGCAACTTCGATGGAAACCGAATGGCGCGACGACATTTAAAGCGCGCTCTTCACACCATCTCGCTGGTGACAAAGAAAGAGAACACGCTGGAGCGCCTCCAAGAGCTGCGTTTTGCCAGCGGTAAACGGAATATATAAATAATCCGTCGTTAAATTGCTGAAGGACGTGTGCTCTGTGGCCGAGCCTTCTAACGCCGCGCGCTGCGGAGCGAGGGGTCGTCGGTTTGGATCGCCGGCCGCACGCTTCGGAAAATATTTATTTTAATTAATATACACCCAGGGGCCATCACAGCGATGGCGTCTCGACGGCAAAGTCCAGCCGAGAGTGTCTATATCAATGCTACCGCAATATTACGTACATTCCACGGCATGCTGGCTACACTAAAAATAATCTGCATTTACTGATTGACCATGATTGTTTGGTACGATTGTGCAGAGATGAGCTAGCTGGCAGCGGCACACGCTGGGTCACTTTCGACAAGGATTTGCAGAGGACTATGAAAAATATTGTAAAACCAAAAATAGGCGTAGACTTGGATGGTTAAGTTCGGAAGTACCTTCGCCAACCGAAGAAAAAAAGAAGCTCACTGGGTCCCTTATGCAGTCACCTCAGTGGACTCGAAGGCGAAAGCCATCTTATTTTTCTTCTCAGCCGAATTATTCTTCCTGCCCTGGCACCCGCCGAAAGCTTTCTGCACCTAACGTAGTTTTCCACTGCCTCCAGGATCGGAGGTACCTCACCTGATTTAGCACCGTTTCCGCGATCGGTCCACCTTAGACCAAGCTAGGATGTCGTGTGAGGATGACATCATGTGACGTTACGTCACAATAACGTAACGTGACAAATGTCGATATGTGACGTCTTGATGACTTTGTCACGTGATGATGATTTTTTTCATTGCTCGTGTCGTCTCCGGCGTCTCGGGACGCTGGCGGTCAATTTCGTGTTTGATGAGGCATCTAAAGCTTACGCCTTGAAAAACTCATAGGGCTCCTTATGCAATCGCCTCAGACGATAAGGTGAAAGCTATATTTATTCTCCTCAGTCCATATATATTTCTTCTTCTCATTCCATGTACTGATCCCCCTGCCCCGCTCCGAAAGCTTTCCGTAACTAATAAATGTGGTTTTGCACTGTCTTCAGGGCATTGTAAGTATTTTTCACCTTACAAGGTTTGACACAGCCTAAGTCATGGGTCTCCCACGTAACCCAGTTAGCAGACCGCAGTGAAAAAATTTATTACTGCAAGGACCGGGACAGGGAAGGTGGTAGGAGAGGGGGGGGGGGGATAATTTGTAGGAGATGTCAGCTAACGCCACCGTTTGAAACACCTTTCCCATGTCTTATATATGGGTCATTTCTGCATGGAATGTGGCACGAAGACTCAAGCAACATATCAATACTATCTCCAAGATGCTTAAAATATGGATGCCGACTCTGAAATACACAGTTCTCGTTTGACGGTTGTGTTTCAGCACATGTTGGCCGCAGGGGTGCCCCACTAAAATGCTTTAGACCAGTCATGCCTCTGTACGTCATGAACATACCTATTAAGAAAATAGAGAAAATATGGGACGAACAGAGTCATATGCGGGCCGGGCTGCTAGCGAGAGGTCCGAGGGCAGTGTGTTTGAGACCCCTGGCCACGCGATCGACCCGCCTTTGACCTGCCGACTAAGTTTAACTTGTGCGATGAGGCCATCATGTGACGTCGTTAGGACGTCATGACATCACAAATTTGGGCGGTATATGTCGTCATTTACGGCTTCATGTTACATTGAGGTCATGTGACCTTTGGTACGCCGACTGCACACACACATACATTCACTTCAGTATCACGTTACTTTTGACCTACTTTTATTGCTTAAATTTTCTTTCATCATTCGCGTTGCGCCGACGCCGGTGTCACGAAGTATTCTCAGGTCTCGCCAAATCTTGAACACGCCGACGGCGCCGATGGCCAATTTATGCGTTATATGAGCCATCTCACGTTTTCGCCTTAATAACACGCACCGTATACTCTCTTTGTCATTTCTTACTGTCTCCTTCAGGAAACATAATTCTTGCTGTGTGTTTGAAGGGTGAAGTTATAGCAGATAAGAAAGCGCGTGTTCTCTATGCTCGTAGCTGCAATCGCAGCTGATTTTCCTTTACTTTTCGAAAGCAGCTTGATCAAGCTCTCTTAAAACCATGCCGGCAAGTCCCGTTAACAAAGTTTTTTGCTTCCTGCGGCGTTGTCGTGCCGTTTATTGTTAATTAGTACAACCCTATTCACGCAATTCCACGTTTTATATTACCTAAGCTCATTTTAGCACCAATGGAGAATAGCATACGCACCCTTTTTATGCCACAACACCCTAAAGCGCCATCTCAACATGTAACGAAATCATTATTTCGACCACTGCAGTGAAACATCACTCTGGCACCTTAGAGACATGTCTTTATTTATTTATTTATTTATTTATTTATTTATTTTTTATTTTTTTATTTATTTATTTATTTATTTATTTATTTATTTATTTATTTATTTATTTCGAATACTGCAAGCCTATAGATTGGCTCAAGCTTGATGTGCGTTACTTTCAATGCAATATACAAACAACGCATATGATATGAGCAAGATAAGTAGGAACTAAGAACTCTGTAGATTGAAAATATGACTCTGCATTTCGTTAAATAAATTATCGGAAGTAAATATGCAATGTGGCAAAGATTTCTAATCCGCGACCGTACGAGGGAGGAAACTGTACTGAAACGCTTTTGTGAGAGCGAAGTTTGGTGCCAACGAATGTTGATGACTGTGCCGCGTTTTTGTCGTACTGAGACGCTTAATACATGCTGGGAGAGCTAAACTGATCTTTCCTGTAAGGCAACTGTGAAGGAATGAAAGACGGTTAGCTTTTCTCCGGGCTTCCAACGTCGGTGCTTTATTGCGCTTCATCAAGTCTGTGCGAGAATCTAGACGCTTATACCTGCCAAATATAAATCGAACTGATTTCCACAGAACCTTCTCTAGCTGTGCAATATCTTTTTGATAATGTGGATCCCATACTATTGAGGGGTATTCCAGTTTAGACATTATGCAGACATTGTAAGCTAGAAGATTTGTGCTACTTGGTGCTTTTTTAAGTTTTCTTTTGAGGAACCACAGTTTTCGGAGGGCAGCTGCACAGACGTCGGATATATGCTCAGACCATGTGAAATTGTTTTTATGGTAACGCCTAGATATTTAAACTTGTCAACTTGTGAGACCTGTTGGTTGTTAACTGAATACGCAAATAGACTGACTTTTTTGTAGTAACATTGATTAATACTGCCTTTTCTGCGTTTAAAAGCAATCCCCATCGTTTTCACCAATTCCCTATTGCACATATAGTGTTTTTTAACAAGTTTGGTCATTAGTAGATGATATTTCCTTAAACACGACGCAATCATCAGCAAACAACCGAATTGATACAGTAGCAGGAACGACTTCAACCAGATCATTAACATAAATAAGAAACTGCAGGGGGCCTAAAACACTACCTTCAGGTATTCCCGAGGTAACAGGAAGTACAGGGGATGAGCAATTTCTGACGTTTGCAAATTGGCTTCTGTTGGAAAGATATGCACTGATCCATTTAACAATAAAAAATGGCAGGCCGAGGCATTCTAATTTATACAATAGCTTACCATGTGACACTATCGAGCGCCTTCGAAAAACCTAATAGAATCTCAGCCTGCCCAGAGACATCAAGTACCGCCAGGATCTCTTGCACAGTCGAGACCGACTGAGGAACTGTCGACATCGATTTTCTGAAGCCGTGCTGATGTGGAGTCAACACGCTTCGATCAGTTAGAAACTTTTGTATGTAACAAGCTACAGTGTGCTCTAACAACTTGGAACACGTACTTATGACTAAGACAGGGCGGTAGGTATTTACACAAAGGCGGCCACCTTCCTACTGGATAGGTGTAACACGTGCAATGCGCCAGTCACTTGGGATGTCACCGGTAGTACTCGATAGGTCAAATATTTTAGTCAAAAAACCAGACGTGCTCAGCGTAGCGTCTCAGAAATGCGTTGGGAATGCCGTCCGTACCTGCAGACTTTTTAATATTCAGGTTTAGAAGCATAGCGGCGGCACCTTCCCGAGTTATCACTAATGTTTTCTCTGGTCCTGTGATGGAGCCCTGATAATTTTATTCGTTTAGCTCAGAAAATGCGGTCTGAAAATACCGATTGAGAGCCACTGCGATTTCCATTAGTTCCTGCACAATTCAATAATGTACCTTCAATTGTTGTATATATCCTCATTAACTTCGCTTATGTGGCGCGAAAATTTTTTGGGGGTCAATCTTAACAAACTCAACGAAAGTGTTGGGGAAGAAATTGTTTGTTGCCTAACTTTTTTGAGTAGCTCATGTTTTATTTTACTTAACTGCGGCGTAGAAGTCTTGTGCTGCTTTCTGAGGCGCTTTGTTTTTCGTTTTCTTTGTATAATAGACCTAGTGATCCAAAGCATTGAGCGACGCTTATAAATTTTTTTCATTGGAAAGAAATGAGCAATACAACGTTCTACCTCTGAGCGGCACATTTGCCACATACACTCAACTTTATGGTTGTCACAGACTAAGTGCATATCCAAATAATCAATAATGGCCACATCATCAGCCTTATTAAAATTTCTAATAATAGCCGAAGAATCAGTTTTTTTTTATTTCGAACAGGCTTTTATGATATTAACTTATGATCTGAAATTCCAGGATCCATTAGAGCTGATCTATTGCTGAATTTTTCATTAATAAATAACAGATCCAAAATGATGTTTCCGCTAGTGGGAGTTTTCCCAACTTGTTGAAGAAATATGAGAGCACATAATATCCATCAGAATGTCGCTAGTAGTAGAATGCCCATATTGTAAGCGACTCCAGTCAACAGACGGCAGATTAAAATCACAGGTAACGATCAGGTTTTTACCGGATAACTTTAGTAGATCATCATACAGTTCACTCAGGAAGGCATCGTCAGCATCCGGCGGCCGGTAATGAGCGCAAAGAAAAAACGTGATTTCTCAATGCGACACTTTTAAGATTAAGCTTTCATGATCACTGATCTGGCCCGCGACTGTTACGTCAATACCCTTGTTGTTGTTGTTGTTGTTGTTGTTGTTGTTGTTGTCGTTGTTGTTGTTGTGCTCGTATCAACACGGTGAACGTAAGAAACGTGCATTCTGACATTTCGAACATGGTGCTTAAGCACGACGTCATGAATTCTTACTACTGCCAGTCATGTATCACACATTTGGTTTATTTTACACATACCAACGAGAGAGGACAACACGCGGTTTTCAATGAAATTAAATATGTGAGTGTATCCGTAAACAAAAAAAAAATACTCCAGGGGCGCTTTCCTAAAGGTTTATTTTTTCAAATTATTTTTGTCTGGATATTCTCTAAATGTTTCATTTGTAAAAAAGTAATGTATTGGCTAATAAAGTTCAAGGTTCTTCAGTAGAGCACATCGGTTTTTATGGTTAAAGCTAGTAATTTTAGTTTCACCTGAAGCGATCTTTAGAACTTTCATGGTATCTAGCTGAAACAACGGCCATTCAGCTCCGCATGGCCCGCTTGGCCTCCTGAAAAATAAGAGAGATAATATATGTTACCGCACATTGTCATTATGTGAGGGTACCTCGCAAACAAAAATGCATTAGCCACCTAGCTCGCGCAAATTCAATTACACTGCTGCGCAAAAGTGGGTATTATTGATGGCGGCAGTACAACATAGAACCGAGCGTATCATGCGATCTTAGCGTTTTGATATAACGAACGTTTGGTGTTTTGTGCGTACCCTTTGTGATTATTCATATAGTGTGCCCATTGCATTGTTCACTGCACCGTATTATCGTGTTTTCGATGCTCATGAGCCGGTGTTTATGTGTCTGCTCGCTGGCACCTCTGGAAATCAGCAGCAGGCTTGCCACTTTTTCTTAATGGAAGTCCTGTGCTTCACGTATTGTATTTGCATCATCCCATACATTCAAGCGAAAATAAATCTCTTCTGGTAAATAAATGACAATTCAGAAGTATCTCCTCATTGTGCGTTTGTCGCCAAACTTTCCCGTTTATTCACTTCTGTTCGCTGCGAAAATCATCAATTTTCTCGTTACGACGACTGATGCGTGCCAATAGCAAAGAAGGTGTTGAATATGTACAAAGCTAGCTCAGCGCACGTCTATTGTAACATGAATCGAGAGGACAAGATTGGAACCCGTAATACAATGAAATTATCCTCAAAAAGATAACCTATAATCGAATACAACTTTACAAGTCCGCGGCATTTTCTTATCAAAGGCAAATGCACACAAGCGTGCACGAATGGGTATGCGCTTTAGACTGACGTGCCGAACCGCACGACCAGTGACACCGCCTTCGGAGAACATTGACGAGTTCATGAGAGGGACTATTCATGAGAGGGACTATCGGCTGTCACGCTTCTGTTGGCGGGGTGGGGCCTCTCTGGAGTTGTTAAGTTTTATCTGACTGTAGGTCTCTGCGTACGTAATGTTCTAAGAAATCGTCTCACCTTCCTTTAGCGAAGTTGGTCCATACATTGATAATTTTCCTACTGAACGGAATGTCAGCTTTGCATCCATTTTCACGATCAAAAGGCCTTCCGAATTCAAGAGGCGTCTCGTCACCGTGCGTCATGCCAAACCACGGAGGTCTTTTATTACACCGAGATATGTAGTCCAGTTCGTAAACGTACACACCCTTTCCGGTGTTTTCTGTAGCCATAGCATTGGACAGTTTCGATGCGGTAATAAATGTACCGCATATCACGTGAGAGTCACTTTTGGTCTGAACGAACGCTTGGCGTAGTGCGTCGTAATCGAAGTCACCAGTACTATTCATGTATTCATCTTCTATCTTGAGGACACCTGAAAGCGATAGGTCACTATAAAGGCTTCCCAAATAGTGAATCATTTCGGCCTTGTTGATTTTCCGTGGTGCTAGGACCTGAGAGAACGTGTCTCTGAAGCTTTCGTAAATCATCATACTGCCCTCATTCGCAACGTGGCCCATTATAACATCTTTGTCTCCGCGAAACGGAGCCTTGCGGTTGTCCACGGGCAGGAATTCATCTCCGTAAATCGGTTTGAACTGACCGATTCCTTGGTCCACGAAAGTTTGTTCGACTGACGAGATCACTGTAGCATCGATCCTTCGCAGACACGCTACGTTCTCCGATGAAACACTTCCATCCTCGCTTCCATTTTTGCAGCCGAACATCTGCGCAAATTGTTTTGTATAACCAAGGATCGTCGCAGCGCTTAGTGTACGATCACTGTTTGTAACCCCCGCGCTCTGTATAATCACTCTCGCGAAGAGGTTACCGCTTCGTGGAGACAGGAGGTGGAAACCAGCAGCTATACCGCCGGCGCTCCACCCGAACAGCGTCACCGAACCTGGGTCACCGCCGAAAGTCTCGATGTTGTCTTGTATCCACTTCAGTGCCAGAACCTGGTCGTGGAAAGCTTGGTTACCAGGTGCCTCTTCGGTGCCGTCGTACAGGAATCCATACGACTGGAGCCTATCAATAAAAAAGAACATATCCATCTTAAGCCAACGCTCGAACAGACATAGCGGGTCCATTACTTACGAGAAGCAACTTAACTAGACGTGATCTTAGTGATTTTGCGGAACAAATGTAGAAGAGTGCCGAACAACCAAACAACCAAACAATGAATTAGATGACTGTCCAAAGTTGGTATTTAGTTTTTTTCTCTAATAATGACTCTGCGGGTTTCGTCATGCAATATTGCGCCATTCTGCACATTTATTTGTGTATAAAAGGAAGCATTAAAGACATTCATCACAAACTGCTGCTTTGGGCATCTTGAACTGCGACGTGGACTTGTCAAGTAATAAGCGGAAGAGCAGGAACGCTCGAAATATTACGCGGGAGTGGATGACGCGAAAAAAAGAACTGTGCACATGCGCTAAAACCACGTTTTCCACTGCGTATTTAGATGTCGGGAGATTTCTATAGATGCTGAATAAGTCGCAGTAGATTGACATCTGTGCGATTTCTTCTTATCTTAATAAAGAACAAGTGACTCCCTGGCGGTGAGGATCGCGTATTCCAGGACCTGTTATTGATAATAATAATTCTTAGGGTTCTGCGTCCCGAAACCACGACATGATTATGAGGGACGGCGTAGTGGAGGGCTCCGAAAATGTTGACCATCTGGTGTTCTTTAGCGTGCACAAAATTTAAGTACACGGGCCTCTAGCGTTGAGCCTTCACAGAAATGCGGCCGCCGCAGCAGGGATTTGATCCCGCGGTCTTTGCTTCAGCACACGCCCACCGTAACAGCTGGGACACCACGGCGGAGGACCTGTTATGGCCATGTCGTGAATCACACAAATTAAAAACACCTTATCTGGCTGTAAGGCACCGAACATCACCGATAGCAAGGTATGTTGGCAGAGAGAAGAGTTCTGAGTAATTTTTTTAGTGTTGGAATTTTAGTATTGTGTAAACCTCGCAAAAAAAAAATTCACGGCCCTTCCACTACTGAGAAGATGGAAGCCAGCGACGCCAGCGGCTGCGGCTGCACGTTCCACGGCAGCTACTTCACGTCGTTTTTGCGCCCATTCATGTTTCTGTGCGCGTGTGTTCCTTAAATCAACCGTATTCTTCCTCCGAGCGAAAGACACGCGTCCATACCATAGCGAGTCCAAAGTGCATGTGTTGATAACAGCGCTAGCGCAACGTCTACATCGCGAGGCAAACGGGCACGACGATTTCTGGGATATGACGCCGCCGAGTATCGCGACCCTTGTCAATGAGGCATCGGCGGTGGCGAGGGGGCGAGAACACCTGTCGAGAGCGAGCAAGAGTGAATGTGAGAGGCGAGGGCATCCTGTCGAGAGGGGTGAAGGGGCGATGCGCGATAGTCGATGGCTGAAGGGCGCCTAAAACTGTCGCTGTACGCGTCCTTTATCTACAGACGCGATCCGCCAGAACCTATTCATATACAGCTGTGCTGTAAAAAGCCAGATATCCAGGGGAAAATAGAAGGTTGAAGTGACGAGACATTGTCGAGCAGGGAACGACTCTGGAGCCAACGTTATGACGAGGCCTTCGTCAGAACAACCCTGACGAAACCGAGTCCCCTTGTAAAGCGATGGCTGGACATTTTTGCAAACTGTAAATACATATACTAAACACCTGTACGCAATGGTGACCACGACGACATCACCGAGCGCGGCCAAGTTGCCGCCGTCATCGAGCCACATCGCGGGTGATCCAACTTGAAAATCTCCACCGTGTAGCCACGCCATTACTGGCAGCTGCGCCGATGCACCCAGTTTCGGAGTCCATATGTTCAGGTAGAGGCAGTCCTCACTTTTCGGCCTATCTGGAATTCAAAACCACGAAATTCTCACAGTCCGCATTGCTGGATGAATGTTCTCCTCTGGGGTGCATTCATATGTACGGTACATATCTGACAGCATGCGAACCAAGACCATGGGCTACTTGTAAGAAAGACTACCAGATAAATTATAATTGCTTTCAATGCACCGCCTCCAGCGTGTCAAAAATGCAGACGAAAGAGGTGCCCTGTTTCGTCTATTTGTTTTCATCTTTGTCAAAGACATAGTCGAGCGGACACATTTTCAAGTATGAGCCCTTACCAAGTCGCTTAAGGTTCCGATCAAATAGCGGATAAGGTTTCACGCAGATAAGCTGGATGACATGTGTTTGATTTCCGGTCAGTGCGGCCACAGTTATAAAGGAGACAAATTCAAGAATACCGGTGTACCGACATTCAGTCCTCCGTCAAATACCTCCAGGTTATCGAAAATATTACGATGTCCATCACTGCAACGTGTCTGATAGTCATATCATGTTTTTGGCACTTCAAAACCCAAGAAATTATTATTTTTTCAAAAGTTGAGCTTACGCTTTACTATTGTGCAAGAAATATTAAGTTGAGTGCGCTGCACAGCTATACGACTATACCCTCGAATGAGCGTCCAGAAACCAAACAACGTCACTGACACTACATACATCCTCAAGGAGAGACACAAACCGCTAATATTCAGCCGCCTTCCAATAATGCGAAATCAAAATATACCATGCATTCAAGTGCGAAATCTCAGTTTCAAGAATCTTTGTGGAAATAACAGCAATGCCTGATTGAAGCGAGCTATCTTTCGAAAGAACATGGTTTCACTAGCTCCATTTAGGAACCGCAAATTCGAGAGTGGGGTCTGATGAGTGGTAACTTTGCCGAACTACAGCAAGCTTTTATTGTATGCAGGTTAAGCATACAACCAAAATCACCTGCATGCTCCGCCCCCCCTCCTCACCCATTTTACCACCAGACCGTGTTCGAGGCATTTCTGAATAATGGAAATAAATATTGCGTACGCCCTGTCCGTCCAACCACAGTGATTATGTTTTTCCGTACATTATTTTTGTAGGATGTCATCTTTTATTGCCCGAGTTTAGTGCACTGACGAAAAAAGTAAACAGGAAATACCATTAAACTCTGTAACTTTGATTGCTTAAGTTCAACGACACGAAAAAATGTGAGACAATACTCAACAGCTCCCAAAAAACAAATTTGTCGGGAACTTCATTATATTAAAAGTCGCATCAGAAACTATTACTGCAGAAATTATGATTGGCAGTTCAGCAGCATAGCGAGCACTCGACGAGACTCTGTCACCATTGTAAATATTAGCCAACCGTTTCAACGCACAGGATTGCATGGTGAAATTTTCTTGAGGGAACCATTAGCGTTTTGCGAAAAGAGCAAGACGTCTGAATGATCTTGCTTGCACGCCGGACATAGTTAAGGCTGTTCGATTTCACCTGATGCGGCACGCGCCAGCTGAGAAGTGATTATATTTTATAAATTAATTAGAGAATTAGGCTTGGTATTAGAGACCCAGCATTCCAATCCCGCCGTATGAATATTCGCAAGATATTTACTTCCATGTCTCTGACGTATATCTACACTGAACTAACGTCACTTGTCTGCGTGCGTGCGTGCGCGCGGGTTTGTGTCTGTGTGTCTGTGTGTGCATGCGTGTTCGTGTGTGTTTGTGTGTGCAGCTTTACCTGTGGCCAGTGCACGTCACAGGCCAGATACAACGACCATGCTAAGCAAGTCGTGCTAACTAAATAAGCGCTATTCGCATGTAAGACAACGTTCCATCGCAGTCATTATTTCCGCCGTCTCGGTTTCACAACCACGAAACGAAAGACAACAGAGGCATCGCAAAACGACAAATAGCAGCTGTTATGCGTCATGCGAAAATGGCAAAGCTATTCTGAAGACTGTAGTGTGTAGTAGATACTCCCAGTGGCAAAAAAAAAAAAACTTGAAGCATAGTATGAAGTGTTCACGCCCAAGCATGCATACTGCTGTGTAATAACATTGCTGATATATTAAACCCCATTAGCGTCCATATTACCCTTCAGGCACTTTACGTTGTCCGTGTACTTTTCTGTATAAGTCTTCAACAGTTTTCTAACATGGTTTACTTCGTTGTCCATCAAACGTTTGAAAAAGCGTGCAGCTATATAGTGCCCAGGAAAGCTGGTCAGTAACCAACCATCTCACCAACTTCGGTCAACTCAGCACTGGTGTGTCTACAAATCCACACTCAAACACTTTCATGCCTACGTGGATCGCGAGGTATGTGCGACCGGGCATGTGTACCTTTTAATTCTGATTCTTCCATATCGGCTGGCAAATTTGTATGAATTCGCAATTCGCAATGGTTCACAATATTCATAAGCTGTCCTTAGCTCTATAACAACATGGCGCTTGATATGTAACAATCTTCATGTGTACTCCCAATGAAAACAATGGGTGGAAAAAATTGGCCGCGTATCTGCGTGCTTCGCTGCAAATGTCGTCTAAAGACGATAGAAGAGGCGCTGCGTGAGATATGGACGCCATCTGGCAATACGTCGGGAAACACGAGTGCTGTGTTGCGGGCTGGTAGTCCCGGCGCAGCGGCAGGCGAAGACCAGCGGTGACCAACGCGACCGGTGGGGACGCCGGCCAGCCCGAACACGCTGTTTGGCGCGATGCGCCGAAGGAGAAGAAACGTCCGCACTCAACGAGTACTCTCCACAAGCTCTCTTACTTACACGTCGCCTGGGTAAAACAGGAATGCCAGAGCGGCGCCCCCTGTCATTCGTACAATGCAATACTGATCCGAAACCGAAACACAACATGAGCTTGTGCAGAGGGCACGGAGGAGGACAAGTTTCAGCGCAGTCGCATTTTCAGCGCACCTTAAGAAACCAGGGTTGTAACATTGTAGGGCGAGTAGGGCCAGAAGGACCGTCGCGACGAAAACCTGCCTCCTCAGTCGTATTCGCCTGGAACGTTGGTGTGGCTTCGCGTTCCCTCCTCCGCTCCTGGCCTTTCCACAAAGCTACTGCGTAAGTACGAAGGCCCCTACCGCGTCCTACGTCAAGCATCCCCAGTTAACTATATGATTGAGCCTGTTCAATCATCTACGCACCGCTGTCGTCGCGGCCGCGAGACTGTTCACGTCGATCGACTGAAGCCGCATTATGACCCACCAGTTGTACCTGTTCCTTAGGTCGCCAGGATGGCTCCTTTTCCGCGGGGGAGTGATTTGTAACATGGTAGGGCGCAGACAAGAACGCCTGCGAAAGAAGAAGACGAAGACGGTTGTTGTTGGCGCTCGCGCTTGCTCGGCTTGGACCGCTGATCGCTTCAGCTGTGGCAATCTTTTAATAAACGCTTTACTGTCTCAACGTTAAACGCATACCATCAAGGTCCTTAAAATTGCGTATCTATGTATTCTCTGTTAAAGGAACACACCGCCTAATACTTACCTAGTAACGTTGCGCCTCAGATATGCGTAATCTTTGCTTTTTGATCAACAATGTACACAAGTATGAACCTAGTGAGCCGTTCACGATGGCTGGCCCTTGGGCAAGTGGTTCGACTTTGGCCGAGTAGCTGAATCGAGGGACGTGCCGACAAACAGAAAGACAGACAGAAGGACAGACCAAAATTTCTGCGTTTAAGTTCCCCAAGAAAGACTATCGTCTTTAATATAGCGTGTGCAAAAAATAAAGAGCAAGCTTACCGTAGGGAACCCATAGCAGATACCTGGCTGAGAACACACTGAGTTGCATGCAGGACGGTGGCGTTCTTGTGGCGTCCAGCACGTCCTCACCCCATGGCAGTGGTGGCTGTGGCTTTTTGTACCGTAATTCCCCCAAAGGCGGTTTAGCGAACGGTATGCCAGTAAAGCTGTACACTTTTCGGTCCTCCGCAGCGTAGCGTAATGCACCGCGTATACGTCCTGCTGTCGTGCTTACCACAGGAGCCGGCTCTGCTGCACCGAATAATAAAAGCGTGACACCGAGAGCCACTTGCACAAAAGAAGATGTACCAATTATACCATATCTCCTTCTTTGGGATAATGGTGCCATTTGTTGTCGTTACTTTCGACGCAAGCCTCGTACGAGTCGATCTTGGTGCGAGATGCAGTACAACAAACGCTGAAGAGCGGTGGTAGCTCAGAATGGAAAGGTTGAAGCGCTACATCCTGCATGTGAGCGTTCTGATCCCGATTCAGCTGTTGAATGCCAACGACCCCGCTTACGGCGAGCCAGCCATAAACGACACGCAGCTGCGCACGGTATGCTTAGTGTGCTGCACTTGTACATTCCAACCACACATACACACATATATATATATATATATATATATATATATATATATATATATATATATATATATATATATATATATACAATATACAATATATATATATATTGTATATATATATACAATATATATACAATATATATATATATATATATATATATATATTGTAAGGAAGAAGAGAACAGAGACAGCACCCTTGCTGCGGGCCGGCTGGTCTTATTCTACTTCCAAGCTTCGTTCTCCCCTTCCTTGCACAAGCCGATGGCGCGCCCGTGCCCTGTGCCGTTCTTCATCATTACACTCGGCCACGCTGCAAGTATGGCATCCTGTCCAGAATGTCTTGTCTTTAGCCGTCCTGGACACTTCACCGTCATTTGCAACACTAATGTCTGGTGGGGCTGCACTGTCTGTGCCTCAGTGGTCGGTCTTTCAAACGCCGCAGGCTGTCTGGACGTTCTTTAAAAGACAACTCCGGATGGCGTCATTGGCTGTGCCGTAGTGCTCGCTGCGCGCTTAGCAGACAATTTTGTTGCAGAAGTTTGGGGCGCTGGTCTTCATCCCCGCTTGCGCGCTGAGCAGGCAAATATTTGCACAGCAAAGAATGCTTACAAGTTTGGTCAAGCTGCGGAGCGTGGTCGTGATTCGACGTAGCAGCGTCTTCGTTGCTGTCACTTCAATCTTTAGTTCTGCGGTAACAAGGACAAAACGTGGTTTCTGGTGCCTCCGTACCACGCACGTGCACGTGGACGCCACCGTATTTTCGTTCCACGTCGAAACTCCTGAAGGTTTCCGAAAGCATCTCGCTATTTTGGTCGAGCTGGTCGCCGTCCGACCGGTCAGTGACGGATCCCATGACGGCGAGAGCCACTTCGTCTTGATCCGCGCGGCGCTCAGGTGGTATACTAGGTGTCAGAAAGAGCACTTGCCGTCGTCACCGGACTCGCACGTGGGCTGCCGGAATGGTCGATAATGGCTCCGTCGACCTGGAGCGGAAGACTTCCGCAATGGTCGATGCCAGCTACGTCTGCTCGGGTCGCATGGATGGCCTCCGTATTGGCTTATTTGAGCGAAGCCCTCGGCCAGTGACGGCTGTGATGCCAGCAGATGTGTGCCCGACTGGTCACAGAATGTGCTTTTGGTATCAGAAGACACTTCGGGTTGCGGTCGGTCGACTTGGGACCTTTGGGCGGATGCGGTACTTGGAGTCAAGGGGCTGAGGTTGACTCCAGCAGAATCAACGGTGAGGCGAACTTCGCCAGAGAGGAGGTAGTCAGCCCCTAGGATCATATCAGTGGGCAGGTCCTCGAAGGCGGGAACGCCGGCGAGGAACTTGCTCCCGGCTTCGGTTTGGAGCTGCAGGTCAAGCGCCCCGACACGTAATACGCAACCACCGAATCCACGCAGGGGTGCCTAAGGCCATGGTTGGAGGTTCGCTGGGACATGGTGTCGGTGCAGCGCCGTGCGTGGAGCGCCAGTTTGCACAAGTGCCGTAAGCTCGCCGATTCCGAGGACGTGGACCTGTACGGTTAGAAGCGACCGCGTTTGGTGGTGTGTGGCTTCATGTCGTGCATCTGGTGGTCTAACGTCGATCCGGCCACCGAAATTCGGCGGGAGGTCCTTTCTATGGAATGGCGGTGAGAAGCGGAGTCCGGTGTTCCGTCGTGGGCAGGCTGCCAAGCTGCATGTCGATGAGTTGCAGTGTGCAGTTGCAGTCTCGAAGAGGTTCCCCTCATGAGCTGCGTCCTCGGTATGCGTCTGGTTCAACACGCAGGTGTCATGGCGAACGCGACCGAAAACAGCAATGAGCCTGCCACTCCATTCGGTCCAGGAACGTTGCTTGACACCCTCGTACTTATGCCATGCCTCGGCAGCACCGCGAAGGCGGTCGAGGGCTAGCAGCCATTTTTTTATTTTGAGGCAAGGCATGGCGCAAGCCGAGCGCATTGATGGTCGCTACCTACACATCGGCGTCATCCTGGAAGCCGCGGAACACCGGTACTTCCGAATGCGTGGGATATGGTAAGGCGGCCGGAAAGAAACCGCAACGCAACGAAGCAAAGCGGTGGAGCTCTTGCGAGAGTTGCGTTAGGGCATGCAAAATCTCCCCGGTGCTCTCGGGTGACTCGCATGCAGAGAAAAGGCTAGCGGAGGATACATCAACCCCGGTACTCACGGCGGCACAGTCCCTTACCAAGGACGCGTGGACGGCGTCCGTTAGAGGCTTACATGATGACAGAGCCCTGTTCGCGGGATCCATGCCATTGGGAGCGTTAACCGCGTTCCCAGAGAAGTGGAGCCCCGGTGGCGTCTTCGTGTGAACTGGTACCGCGGCGCCGGTGAACGAAAGTCGAGCCGTCGAGGAGGCCTGGACGCCGTCCGCGGATGGCATTCGCAGCGCCGGGAGGTTATGAGATGCCCAGGAGGCATAGACACCGTCCCCGAACTGTGCTTGAAGCGGTGGCAGGTAGGCGGGTTCCATAGCCAAGGAGGCGTGTACGGCTTTCCTTGGATGGCGGTCCGGGTAGCCGACGACGCACGAGCACAGGCGGTGTCTTCTTTAAGGCTTCGTTTTCGACGACTGCGCCATTATAAGGAAGAAGAGAACAGGGACAGCACCCTTGCTGCGGGCCGGCTGGTCTTACTCTACTTCCAAGCTTCGTTCTCCTCTTCCTTGCACAAGCCGATCGCGCGCCCGTGCCCTGGGGTGGGGTGGGGGGGGGTGGGGGGAATCGGAGATCTCTGTTCGTTTCGCGTTCGTTCTGGCGGTGTTACGTCACAAAAGTGGGCGGTCCGCAGCTCTCTTCCGCCGAGAGGAAGAGGACAGCCAATCGTCAAGCGGGTGAGCGGCGAGCTTTCCGGAAGTAGACGCGCATCGTTTGTCCTCGGCAAGGGGACCGTATATTAACGCGATAGCGTTAGAGAGCTCGTGTCGCAGAAATTCCGGTGTCGGCGTCGGCACCGTTGGTTGTGAGCGAAAAATCATCCGTGATCGAAAAATTGAGAAAGTAGCAAATAAAATAAACGATAAAATCTTCGGTCCCAATGAGGATCGAACCCAGGCCGTTCGCGGCGCAGGCAGGTGTCTTACCACAAAGCCACGATGTTACTTGCAGCTGCTTCGGAAAAAAACACTACATAAATGTCATGTAGTGAAAGGAGTCTCAACGCATTTTGTTCGGCAGGTGTCACGACGAAAACGAGCCCATACGGCGATTTGTAGGCGCAATCGCGAGGCCATCAAACTAGGTCGAAAAAGGCCGGGATAGTGCAGCCATCGCCGCTAAATACACACACGAACTTTCAAACAGCTCTAAAAACGGACAACTATGTCCATCTAGCGGAAAACATATCAAGCCAACGCAGCAAACGCTAGATAATGTGCTGCCATCTGTGAGGCATTGTGAGAAATATATCTCGACTTTTCATGGCATCCGAGAGGGCGGGCGCGCGGCGTATATCTTGGAGGCCATGCGACTCTTGCTTTAGATCGAAAGCCTGTACAATTCGCGCGCCTGCGTGCGTGTGTGTGTGTAACAATACACATTAATAAGTATGCACTTAGTGGTTGAAGTGCGCACTGGGGGGCCGGATTTCGCTATCGCGTTCAACTCTTAAAGGCGAAGCTTAAGGGTCCCCCAATTTTTTCAAAACGAAGTGTTTCTCGCCTTCTATAAATACAGTTGTTATACGAAAAGATACTGTTTTTCTTTTGAAGCTCAAACAGTTTCTGAAACTGCAATAGGTTTGAGCGCTGATATTTATTGGTGTTAGTTTTTCTAACGTGCTCGCTATGTGAAGTCACGCACGCGAAAAAAAAAAAAAAGAGAAAAGTAGCGGTTGGCGCAGTTTTTCAAGATGTCGTCCCACCGGAATGTCTGGCTTGGTTCCCGGGTGTCGAATCGTCAAAAGGAGCTTCTGCTGGCTTTTATAAAAGAGCACCCACAGATACCTACGCCGTCGTGCCCACTGGGGCCGTCGTTCACGAGTGAGGAGCGGGAGGACACGTGGCAGTAGCTGGTAGCGCTTTTGAACTAAGAAGTCCCTGCGCGTAAGACCACAGACAGGCCCGTTCATTATCTTCGCACTGTTCGTTTCGAGAACAGAAAGCGACGCCGCACTCGCTCATGTCTTCAAACGCATCTCGCACCTCCACGCTCATGAGAAGCACACGTCGCAAGCGCCATTTTCAAAAATCAGCTGTTGCGGCAGCCGCAACCGCCGCATCATGCCGTGCGAAGCCGTTTGTTCGCTCGAGAGAACGCGTGCGAACGGCCTCGCGCTCCGTTCGTTTGTAGCAGACGACATGCTCGTTATGACGCGGTATGACGTCACCAAAATATAAAAGATCAAGCAAAAAGAAAAATGGCTACGCCCCTCAGAGACGTGGTTTTTTCCGGCTTCGGCCAATCGCGTACGGCGCCAGAATGGGTACAGAACGAACGGCGCAGATCTGAGATCTCCGATTACCCCACTCGTTATGCCGCGATATGACGTCACCAAAAAAGAAAAGATCAAGCAAAAAAAAAAGAAATGGCGACACCCCCCGGCCTTGCGTGGCATCTCCCGCTTCAGCCAATCAGCGCGCGTGTTCTTCCCCAGGAGAACGAACAAGCGGAACGAACAGATCTCCGATCGTCCCCCTTTGCCGTTCTTCATCTTTAGAATATATATACATACATATATATACACATATATATATACATATATATATATATATATATATATATATATGTATATATATATATATATATATATATATATATATATATATATATATATATATATATGTGTGTGTGTGTGTGTGTGTATATTGCAACAGGCGTGTTATGCTACAAACACTTGTTAATTTGACAAAGCGTGAGTCAACCAAGCTGGTTTAGGCAGAAATCAGGCAAGCACGAAGCACGCGAACATCAACGTCTCCCTTCACGCTTGCACTGAGCTGACACCGATGTGCTCCGGCACAAATATTCCCAGCACAGAAAGGAGCCAACCTGGCGACCTAAGCAAATGACACGACAGGAGGGTCGTATCACGGCTAAAGCCGTGATACGACCCGTCTTATGACAGCTTTCGCTGCCGAGGGCGTGCAGAGTTTTGACGCCCTCGGCAGCGATGGTCGGACGGTGGGTCGATCGTCTCAATATCATAGTTGACGGGAGATGTTTGTTGAACTACACGATACAGGCCGTGGTATTTCGACGAAAGCTTTGTGGAAAGTCCGGGAGGGGTGGAAAAGGGACGTGGGATTGAGGAGGTGGGACATAGCATAGCATAGCAGAGACGAGTGGAGATTGGAGGCGTGTTGTAGGTTGTAGACGTGCAACTGATTAAACGGACAGGAAAGAGAGGAAGAAAAAAACGGAAAGACAGGGAGGTTAGCCAGTTCTTAGACCGGCTGGCTACCCTGTGCTGGGGGAAGGGGTAAAGGGGTAAAAGATGATAGAAGAGAGATGTTAGAAAAAAAAGGAAATCAAGAAAAGGAGAAAGTTAGAAAAAAAGGAAAGGAAAATATGACACTGCTTAGAGTCTGTCTCTAAGACCAGTTGTCTGCAAGAATCGCAATAGTGCTTTCAAAGGCTTCTGTGCTGATGACGGACTCGGCCAAGGTCACAAAACCCTTTGTCGCGACAAAGACCACTTATCAATTTATCTAGCGCATTCAGAAGTTCTTGTATTGGACCACTGAAACGGGGAGTTGTTGGCCATTCCAATCAGACAGTGCTAATGCACACCCATGTTCGCCTTGCTTTGCATCACTTCGCTGAAGTATATGCTTCAGGCACAAATAATTGGGTCTCGTAATAAATATATGGTGCTTTAAACTATGAGACAGAGAGCCATAATATTCTGGCAGTCATAAAAAGGTTCTTTTTTGTTTTTTGATGTTCGCAACCTCAAAGCTAGTTGTGCATGGCGGGAAATTTCAGCTATTCTTTATAAGGTCGTGTTTATTTCGTATTATATCTGAGGAAAATACAGGAGTGCTTCAGGGAAAACATCCATGAAGGCCCCCTAGGGAGTATACGTGCGCTGTGTTTCGTCCTTCTTTCCTTTAGACTGGCTAACAACGTCAGCACTGGCGATAGAGGGTGTAGGCAGTGAGGTAGATGTCCGGAACGCGTGCCGCCATATACCAACCGACAGGAGCGTGAGCACTTCGCTGTCCTAAGGCTGGTTACAGGAATTCGACAAGTGCACACCGAATTTCCAAGTGCGCTTGTCATTATTAATGTGACGCCACTCAGAAGTCGCGTATGGACTCTCCCAAGGGAGCCGTCGTTTGCCCCACCGCTGCTATCATGAGGCGTCGAGTTATAGCGAGAAAGGCGTGCTCAGGTAGAATGCTCGCAGAGTGCCCGAGTTTTAATCCCATTCTAGCCTGGCTTTTTTTTAAAGCGAAGCATTTCTTAGCGAACCCTGGGTACTTCGAGTGTTTCTATCTATTTATCTATCTAGCCGCCTACGTCTGGGTGCTCTCATGATCGCCTCCTTAACTTGATGTAGACCAAAACTGGCATGGAACGGTAAGATGATGTCAGGAATATAACGGTCTGGTCATGGCATGAATAACGTGAAAATCAGGTCGCGTGCGTCGTCAAACCCTTTGCTACAGACACCTGTGGCACATACCCGCTTACCACGGGCCGCGGTGTACGGGCATGCGCCACAGGTGATTGACAGTTTATATCTACCCAGGAACGGCGAGAACAGACATTGGTAAATTCAATGCGAAAGCGTTTAGAAAAAATGTTGCAGTGGCTTAGCTCGGCTATGCCAGGATAACCTAGTGTTAGCCAAGGTTCAGCTAATTATTCTTAGCTTTCCTGATTGTCTAGGATTAGCTTGATTATCATGCCTACAGCTACTCTAATGACACACACGGTATACGTATTATGTGGCACAGGCATATTTATTTTGCCAGGCAACTACTTTGGGATCCGTTGAGTTAAGCTTCTCCGATCTTCTGCGCCGTTCAGCAGCATTTGCACTCTCCTTCTCCATGGCTATACCACACTGGCAAACGCCAGTCAGAGGCGCTATCAAGCGGCTCCAGCGCAGTGTTAGACGGTGACTGCACAACGAAGGCAAATAGCTGCACGCGCGCTGGCGCCAACACGTGTGCCAAGGCAACGACGTCACTCCTCTAAAAAGCGCGGACCGGCGGCGGCGAGTCGTGCGCGGCGACGGCGGAATGCGCGCGAGGTGCCGGCTCCGCTGCATGACATCACTGATCGTCGCGCATGCGCAGCACGGCTCTTGAGGATCCATGCGAAACTGGCTCGGCTAGGCCAGTGTAGCTAACGCTACAAAACCGATATCGGCAGCGTTTACCCGATGAATGCAAAGAATAAGAATTAGGATCCCTGCTGAAATCGAACCCAAGCATTCCACGTGGCAGTCAGGTATTCTACCACAGAGCCACGCCAGGTCTTGAAACTGCTTTGGATAAAAAATTACACCATCTCCCGCTAAATGGGACCATGAGGCGATGCGAAGCCGGAGCACTTGCACGATCGCCTTCCGTTGGTGTTCGTTGGGCATGCTACCGACCTCGCGTCGTGGAACGCGAAGAGGGACGCTACGCGAGTCGTATCTTCCATCTAGCCTGGCCGTTAATTCTCACAGGGCGAGCGGGGAACGCGGTCGACAGGCGGGCGAGAGGGGGGCAGCGTAGAAGAGGAGAGAGAAGGGGAGGGGACGCGCATGCGCTCGAGCTCATCGTGGCATTGCGCAGGAGAGAATTTCGGCAAGTCTAGCCCGCGTTTGAGAGGAAGAGTGGAGAGGGGAAGGGGGATGGGGAGAGGGAAAGTGGAGAGAGAAGGTGGAGAGGGGAAGGGGGAGGGGGAGTGGAGAGGGGAAGGGGAGAGTGTGAGTGGAGATGGAAAGGGGACAGGGGAATGGGAGAGGGGAAGCGGAGAGGGTGAGTGGAGAGGAGGTGTGTGGAGAGGGTATGCGCATGCGCAGTAAGGGTGGCCACGCCGCACACCACCACCACCGGATTGAGCTCCGCCTTAAGATACTTCGCATCTAATACCCTATGCGGGCGTAATGGCTGTGGTGCTGGCTATCTAATTTTATAAAAAGCAATAAACACTACATATGTAATCCTACGATCCGGGCATCATGCCAGGTTAACGTCTGTTCCCGTGTTGGCCCCGCTTTTATAGCAGTTTCTTAAACATTACGTTTGCATTCATATGATTCAGCAAGCTATGTTAAAGCGTTGCTCGACTCCGGAGGAATGCATGAAGGAAAGTTACGTATGATATCATATCATTGCACCGTAAAGTGCACTTCGTTTCGGTAATACTGACGTATGTGCTCTAACATGTGCTCTAGATTGCGTCAAAACGTAAGTTACCCTTTAAACGCCAGTGTTGTCGACGTGACTGAGAAGCCCATAATGCGCACACAACTACTACACTTAAAAAACGCGTCGATTCACCTCGTAACGCTTGGTTCAAAGTCATAAAATGCAACATAAAAATACTCGCTTTCTGCTTCGCATTAAACTGATTCCCATATGGCGTGGAATCTCTCTATTTTTTTTCTTATTTCGCATAATAGTGGTTACGGACATCGGCGGCGGCGGACAACTACGGCGCCAAAAACAGCTGTTGTGATCTCATAAAAACTTTCGTTGTAATATCGTTTTGCAAGAGCCCCTCTAGGCAATCTCTTGTCCTTGTTGTTATACACTCTAAGAAAAAAAAAAGAGTACAGGTGACTCTTTTCGGAGAGTTCTGGCTTGCCACGTATACGACTCTAGAGAGTCACGGTGGCTCTCTTGCTGGGTCAGAGTCGGCGAGCTCAAGGAGAATTCCCTGACCCTCTTGGAGGAGTGAAAGACTC